>NC_063332.1:157532486-157555328 GCF_021869965.1 Rhincodon typus | reverse complement strand
GTGAAGTGGATGAACTGTTCGAGCTCCTCGTGGGAGCACGAGGCGGCGCCGATACAGTCATCAATGTAACGGAGGAAGAGGTGGGGTTTAGGGCCGGTGTAGGTACGGAAGAGGGATTGTTCCACGTAACCTACAAAGAGGCAGGCGTAGCTTGGGCCCATGCGGGTACCCATGGCCACCCCCTTTGTCTGTAGGAAGTGGGAGGAATTGAAAGAGAAGTTGTTGAGGGTGAGGACGAGTTTGGCTAAGCGGATGAGAGTGTCAGTGGAGGGGGACTGGTCGGGCCTGCGGGACAGGAAGAAGCGGAGGGCCTTTAGGCCATCTGTATGGGGAATGCAGGTGTAGAGGGACTGGACGTCCATGGTAAAGATGAGGTGTTGCGGACCGGGGAATTGGAAGTTCTGGAAGAGGTGGAGGGCATAGGTAGGGAGTTCCTGGACCAAGGGGGAGAAAATGGAGTCCACATAGTTGGAGATCAGTTCGGTGGGGCAGGAGCAGGTGGAGACAATGAGTCGACCAGGGCATTCAGGTTTGTGGATTTTGGGAAGGAGATAGAAGCGGGCGGTGCGGGGTTGGGGAACGATGAGGTTGGACGACATGTCCATCCTGGGCCTCCTGCAGTGCCACAATGATGCCACCCGAAGGTTGCAGGAACAGCAACTCATATTCCGCTTGGGAATCCTGCAGCCCAATGGTATCAATGTGGATTTCACAAGTTTCAAAATCTCCCCTCCCCCTACCGCATCCCAAAACCAGTCCAGCTCATCCCCCCCTCCCTAACCTGTTCTTCCTCCCACCTATCCCCTCCTCCCACCTCAAGCCGCACCCCCATCTCCTACCTACTAACCTCATCCCACCCCCTTGACCTGTCCGTCCTCCCTGGACTGACCTATCCCCTCCCTAACTCCCTACCTACACTCACCTTTACTGGCTCCATCCCCGCCTCTTCGACCTGTTTGTTTCCTCTCCACCTATCCTCTCCTCTATCCATCTTCTATCCGCCTCCCACTCTCTCCCTATTTATTTCAGAACCCCCATCCCCTCCCCCTTTTCTGATGAAGGGTCTAGGCCCGAAACGTCAGCCTTTCTGCTCCTATGATGCTGCTTGGCCTGCTGCGTTCATCCAGCCCTGCACCTTATTGTCTCGGATTCTCCAGCATCTGCAGTTCCTACTATCTCTGACAAATTATCCATTTGTTTTATTACTATTGAAAAACAGATAGCCATCAATTCTCAAAGTGCTGTTTTTGCACATTCTTCAATGCAAATCTATCATCTTCTTTATTCCATTAGAACTGGTGGATCAACTACTTTTGGTGATTCAGGATCTGTTATTAGAATCCTCTGGTTGTATTTAATTGGCTGAATCTTAGCTTATGTTGACTAAGTCTGGGTTGCCTTGAGTTGGTTAGAGGGTTTTTGTGTGTGACGCCTAATAGGTTCTCTTAGCATATCTTAGTAAGTGCACCGCATTAATTGCCAACCACATACCAATGGCATCTCTCATGTCTAACTCGGGTACCATCTTGCATGCACCATTTTCAGAATAAATTGTCAATCTGTGGCTATCTACCAGAAGACTGGTATCCCTTGCACCTGCACTATCTTTAAAAGGTCATTGGAAAAAGACTGGCACTCCAAAGCAGCCCTGCCTGTTGTCGGATAAAATCTCAACATGTTAGAGATGAAGAAAATGGCACTGCTATTCTCTGACAAGGAACTGCAGATCCTGGTCAATAGGTGGTGTGGATTAGAAGAGCCCTGTTCCTGGAGGACTGGCAGAGGAGACTGTACAACCAGATCTTGGCAAACTGGTCCGAGGTCACCAATCACATCAATGTACTTTCCATGGCAAGAGGAAATAACCAGTGGGGCCATAATAAGGCCAATGACCTTCCTCATTGCAGCCAGGTAAGTGCCGTACTCTTCCTTCTGCTACCACACACTCATTCTATCTCTGCTACAGCACCCACCTCCCACAAAGGCTTATACTGTGCCACTCTCACTATTCCCTGTGACATCTTCCTTCACTTGCTCTCACCCACCCCAGTCTCCCACACCATTAACCCTGTATGCCCTCTGTGCCTCCTTCTCACTCCCTTGGGTTGTCTATTGCCCACCTGCACCACCAATAATAGCTATGCCAATCATTTTCAACTCACTCAATCCCTCCCTTTCTCTCATTTCAGGAAAAGACAGTCCAAATAGGACAAAGTGAGCCCATATGGGTGTTGATATTGAGTTCCTCACCCTCTTACAAAGAAAAAATGATGGCCCTCACAGGAGAAAAGAGGGAATGCTGCCAGTTTGCAGAGAAATCCATGTTTTGTCAAATTGAGTATGTACCAATTTTCACTCCACTGCAACCATCACATTAGCCATGCTGTCAGTCTCATTCATTGCATGCCAGTTACAACCAATGGCACGCTTCACTCTCTTAAGTCTTGCAACAGATATAGCCAGCATCTCCACAACCTCTGCAGAGAAAACCTTGGCTTCCCCAGAAAGTCACCTCCTGGATGTCTGAAGCTGAAAGTATTGATGTCTCAGAGGCAAGACTGACTCCTGCAGCTCACACCAGCTCAGATACTGACAGTAAGCCATCCACCTGCCACTATGAACGAGTTGGTGGCTGACATGATGGACCAGCACAATTAGGGTCTGCTGGAGAGGTGTACAAACTTGGACTCTGTTGCTCCAATCATTGATCCTCAGAATTGAAGACATGGCACCGGGGGTGGGACCATAGTAGGTACGGCAAGTGCCCCATCTCTACAAGGATGCAAGGTAGTGTCAGGAGGCACCTAGCAATACGGGAAATTGATGTAAGTAATCCACGATGGTGTTACTTTCTAATTACCTACACATCACTAAACCTCAGTACAAATTTATGTATTTCCATTTACGCATATAATCTAAATGGGATAAGTGAGCTTCTTTGGACATAATAAGGAAAATGAATTACAGGCTTGGATTTTAGTTCAGAGGCACATTTCATGTGGGTGTTGCAGTGTTAAATTCAGGAAAGCCAAAAAGAACATTTTTCCTGAATATACTGGTGTGTGTGTGTGTGTGTGTGTGTGTGTGTGTGTGTGTGTCAGTAATAGAGAGAAATTGTAGTGGTGATTGTAGTCTCAAGTATGGGATTTGTTTCAAATTATAGGGTTAGTTCCAATGCTGGGAATGGTCCAGGCACAGTAATAGCATACTGATGATGGCCATGGGTACCTGTAGGGGTCTGATTGTAGGTGGTGGTTTTCCAATGGTGGTTGTGGTGCTCAATGATGAGGCCTTGGAATGATGGTTAGAATGAACAGATAGTGGTCCCTGGAGGTGCAGTGGGAAGGAAGTGATCAGCTGGCAGCCAACTGAGGGACAAAAATTGGTGGCCTATGGTCGCTGACCATTAATGCATAGACATTGGAATAAGAAAAGAAAATGCTGAAAGTTTTGGCACGGCATAAACTTAGCTTACTGAGTTGGGTGAAATTGATCAGCCGAGTGTACAAACAGTGTAATTGAAGCACACACATTGGAACAGCTTCAAAAACAGAAGTTGCTGGAAAAGCTCAGCAAATCTGGCAGCATCTGTGAAGAAAAAAAATCAGAGTTAATGTTTCGGGTCCTGTGACCCTTCCTCACCAACCCGAAACGGTAACTCTGACTTTTCCTTCACAGATGTTGCCAGACCTGCTGAACTTTTCCAGCAACTTCTGTTTTTGTTCCTGATTTACAGCATCTGCAGTTCTTTCGGTTTTTATTTGGAACAGCCTCAGTTCATCGCTGGAATTTCAACAGAAAGCACAACAAAGAACTTGGCAGATTCTAAATACTGCACCATTGTGCTCCCATTAGCATCAAATGGCAAAATGAAGTACCTAAAATGAAGCTTCAGACACAGACAAAAAACATTGTCCTTGATGCAACCTTAACAAAAGTGCATGTGGTGTATTGTGAGAATTGTAAACAGATCATCTACCAAAGCTAATCCTTTTCATGTAATCTAGATGATGCAAAACATAAGAGGGCCAGCACAGATGGCTCAAGGACGCTCTCTCGTAAAGTATAAACAGTTATGCCAGGACAGTGCACATGGGTATGTGAAGTCATGGATATTATTTCCAAAGGGCTCATACATTGAAAACTACTGTCTGACAGTTGTGCTGCCAGGTTGAGAGGAATGTTTTTCTCAAAAGCTCAACCTGATAATGACAACATTTTCTGAAGAAGGGTCCAGGCCCGAAATGTCAGCCTTCCTGCTCCTCTGATGCTGCTTGGCCTACTGTGTTCATCCAGCTCTGCACCTTGTTATCTCAGATTCTCCAGCATTTGCAGTTCCTACTATCTCCAATGACAACTGCTATTTTTTTTTTCAAATGCAATCATGTTTTTGCCATAAGCATCTGCCTCACTAGCCCTGTGTGAGGATGTGCCAATGGGAAAATGGAGAAAAGGATGAATGTGATCTCAGATTTCTGTCACAGAAATTCAAAGGGGATTAATTTCTATACTATTCTGGCTTCATTGTACTTTGTACGAACAAGGAACAAGAGTATGTTACAAGGCCCTTCAAGCCTTCTCTGCCATTTAATAAGATCATGGCTGCTCTGATTTTAACCTGAACTCTACATTCCTGCATATCCTTATAAACTCTCAATCACTTGGCAATCAAGAATCTATCTATCTCAGCTAAAAAATATTTAATATAGTTTGCATCCACTGCCTTTTGAGGAAGGGAATCACAAAGACTCACAACCCTCTGAGAGAAAACAAGACATTTCTTCATCTCTGTTTGAAGTAGGTGCCCACTCTTTCTTTTTAAACTATGAGCCATATTCTACGTTCTCCCAGAAGATGTAACATCGTTTCAATGTCCACTCAGTCAAGTCCCCTCAGGATCTTATATAAGTCTCCTCTGACTCTTCTGAACTTCAGATGATGCAGACCTAGTTTGTGTGGTCTTTTCTCATATAGTGCAGTTACCCATTCAGCTCCTGTTGTGAGGACACTGTGCATGTTTTGTTTTTCTTTTATACTGTCCCTTTCATGTACTCTAGCAATGGGAAACTCCTCTTTTTGCCATTGTAGCAATTGTAACAATGAATACTAATGGGTTATTCTGTGAATGTTCCATCAGGGAGACAAAATTTGCACTTTTGTGGATCTTTTCAAATTCTGAAGACACTCCAAACACTTATTAGCCAAAGAATACTTTTAAAAATGCAGTTACTTTTGCACTATACAGAAATGCAGCAGCAAAGTGGACAAATGGCAATGAAATAAAGGACCCATGTAATTTTTTTTAATGATATTAGTTGAGGGACAAATATTCATGATGCCTCATCTTGGCATTTATTGAGTCGTATTTGTAATACGTTTACGTCCATCAGTGAGAGCAGGTAGGGCCTGACTTAAAATGAAACATCCCAGCTATCTTTCAGATGAAATGCGAAACTGAGACTCCCTGTGTCCATCCCTGCAACTGCCTCCTTATAGTAGCTGCCCCACTCACACTATAATAATACTAATTAAGGAGACAAGCATCCAACATTCAGGTGAAGCAATGTGACTTACCTAAGGCAATAAAAATTCAACAAGGAGATGGTCACAAAACCAATTCACTTGGGTCAACAGGACGTGTAAATGCAGACCCGGGTTAAGGGTCATAATAAAGGTTACAGTTGCTTTTGAACATGAGTCACATTTGGTTGCACAGTACAAGCAGGCAGCTAAAGAGGTAATGCAAACTCTGTAAGCTGCTTGCTTCAATGAACAGACGCCAATAATGATTCATAATAAGCTATAACCAAAAATAGTTGCAGGTGAATTTTAAATCCTTAATCTCTCCTTTCAAATGGACCTTAAGGTTACTGGACAAATGGAAACATTCCATCTCATGAAATAATAATTGCCCCTTTAGTAGTCAACCCTGTGTTAAACATTTTTCTGGGTCTCAGGTGTCCCACTCTGGCGTGGAACTGTCTGCTCCATTTACTGCAGAGAAAGGTGGTATGCTTGGAAGGTGCAGAATTTGCTGAACTCTGTTTTCTTCGGGTTCATTTCTCAGCCCAGCTGAAATTTCTATTTCTCCTCACCTCTTCCAATGTCCTGGAAAACAATTCATCTCTGAAGGTCACGGCCATTGATGACTGTCACTGAGTTGTCAGTGTCAATGTCCGCCATCTTTATTTATTACTTGCAGGCATCCTTGCATCAGAGATATGGAAGTTTAGCTAGTTTACTGAAGTTGGCTAACTCACTTAAAACAAGAACATTTCTTCCCACAAAAGATTTTATGATGTTGAGCTTATGAGATTTATATGGGGACGCTGTCCAATTAGTGACTGATACAATTTTCCCCAATTAGCTTGAATGACCTTACACTCAAGTTCCTTATGTGCGGTCCTGTTGTATAAATCATAATGCTGCCATAGGGTACATTTGCTATCGGCAATTATAGATGTGAAGAAATCCGGATATAGTTTTGGATCATTGTTGCTTGTTACCAGCATTTTCACTGTAGTGATACATTACAGTTATCACCTGGATGCCCTTCAGTAATCGACATTTGCTTCCTTTTGTAATTCAGTAATGGAATAGACTTTGCATAATTACCCTTAGATAAAGAATCTTCCCTTGATTCAATGTGGACTTCATTTTGAAAATTCTAGTTAAATTGGTACGAGCATCATGTTCAACAATGATACCGAGTATGCAGGCCCTTCCCAATTACTTTCTACTTTCTTTTTTGTTTTCTCACATTTTCTGACTCTTATCAAACAGAAACAAGAGAAAATTCATTGGCGTTTGCAAACACAGAATGTGCAATACCAAATAAGACATCAAAAACAATGTCAGAGTTAGACCAAATCCCTTTCCCTTTCACCAATTTTCATTATCACGGTATTCAATAAAATCTCCACTTTTAAAATCAAGTAACAGAACGCATCAAGCTTCTTAACCAAAGCTAAACATTACAACTTTTAAATTAAGCTGTTAGAACTGAAACCGTATTTATATTATTCAAAGTTTTATCAGTGATGATTTTGTAAATTTCCCATGTCTGAAAGTCTCTTAAATTGCAGCTCCCCTTAATACTGCTGGCTTTCAAATTAGCAAACAGCCAAAAACATCTTGGATTTTCTCACATGACATATCTAATCTTATAACAATTTACATCCACGTCGAAGGCAAAACCAGAGGCTAACTAATACAGAGAGGCTTAAGGGCATGATAAATATTTGTCAGATTTTTAACTCTTGTACCCAAGACGCTGGGCAGGTACGGACAGTTAAAATAGTGTAGGTAACTCACCTCCTGCTCCAAATGCAATTTGAGATTACAGGTATCAAAGATGCACACTTAATCTTAAATCACTTGAATCACCACCTGACGAAGGGGCAGCACTCCAAAGCTTGTGGTTTCAAGTAAACCTATTGGACTATAACCTGGTATCGTGTGACTTTTAACATTGTCCACACTAGTCTAACACCGGCACCTCTGCATCACTTGAATCTTAAGGGGACTTTTATTTAAATACAAAAATCAGATTGCAATCAAGTCACTGGAGCTTGACTGCAATTTTACCTCCAAATCTTAAGCTCATTTCTCCCAATGATGGCAGAGTCTTCAAGAATGGTCTCCCTGAATTTCTCTCTGAACAAAATAGATTGTGAGTTAGCTTGAAGCAAATAGTGAATTTTATATTTTAGTGTCGGAAGCTTGCCACCAAGGGCCAGCTGATTCACACTCCAGTAAGCGATCAGGAGGTGTGGTAATTGTGGCTTGTGGTCAAGCATGAAGGAGCAAGGCAACTCAAGAGACTCAGAGTGGTTGATGTCTCAAAACCAAATATGACAGATATTTCAATGTGCAGAGAGCATGTGTCAGCTTAGAGCACAAGATAAAGCAACCTTCACAGATTTTGGCACAGACTTGGAGGTAAAATTGCATTCAAGTCCCAGTAGCTTGATTGCAATCTGATTTTCATGTTTAAATTAAGGCCCCCTTAAGATTCAGGAAGGTATCTTTGACGTCCGCAATTTAAAATTGTATTTGGGGCAGCAGGTGAGTTGCCCTACTCTATTTAAGAGTCTTTATTTGCCCAACTTCTTGGGTACAAGAGTTAAAAATCTTACAGACTTTTGCCATGACCTTAAGTTTGTCTGTATCGGTTAGCCTCTGTTTTTGCCTTTGATGTAGATGTAAATTGTTACAAGGTTAGATATGTCACAGGAGAAAACTCAAGATGTTTTCGGCTGTTTGCTAATTTGAAAGCCAGTAGTATTAAAGAGCAAGGACATTCATTGAATTCGGTAAATCACAAATCATACAATCAGTTGCATCAGGTTTTGTTTTAGAAATTAGCTAGTTGTTTTCAAAATGACTTTAGAAGCGAACTGAACCATGATAATATATTCAGGAAAAATGCAACATTAATGAACATGCGCATGAATGAATGTTATGAACCTATGAGCTTCTCCATTTAACTAATTTCTCAGTTCTTGTAGTGGCCCAGAAACACATATGGCAGGCAGCAAGAGTGATGGGAGTGTGAGGTTTAAATATTTGCATCTATGTGCACTGTCATTCCCACAAGATCTAAGCATTTCAGCAAAGAAAAGGTCTAACTATTCAAATTGTTTCATTACAAATTAATAAATTCTTTACCTACTTATTTACCAAAATGTCACTGCAGCCATTTGTAGAAATGTCAGAGTTATAAAATCTTGAGACAGATGATATATAATTTATTAATATAACGTTGCACTGAATTTACATCCTAATTATATTGATTGAGGTTTATTTGAAATTCACATTGCAACCAAGATAAGTACAAACCTTTCTAACCAGCCATCCCTATCCTTTGAGCAAAAATGTTTCTTTTGAACTGCTGACCAGCTTTGACTGTCAAGAACAACCTTGATTAACGAATGGCTGGGAGAATCTAGGACAAAAGAGCATGATGTCAGAATAAGGGGTCACACCTTTAAAACAAAGGCAAGGAAGAATTTCTTCTCACAAAGGACAGTGTATCTGTAGAGCTCTTTACACAGATTGACTTCAAAGCTTTGTTATTAAATATATTCAAGGCAAAGACAGGCAGATTTTTAATCAGTAAGGGAATCACAGGTTATAAGGAAAAATCGGAAAAGTAGAGTTGAGGGTTATCAAAACATCCATGATCTGATTGAATGCTAGAACAGACTCAATGGGCTGAATGGACTCTTCCTGCTCTTGCATCTTATGGTCTAATGAACGCTGACCATTTTGTGCCTTGGAACTAATATGTTTTTTTTTAAAATCCATTTCTCAAAGAGGCCAGAAAAGGGCTCCTGGTTTGAATATGTAACTGACCTAATGGTACTTATAGATATGATTGCCTATGAGCAGCTCAATTCAACCTGGTAGGGTGGCATACATTTGATGCCTTTAAAACAGGCATAGCATGAAGATAGAAACATAGAAAATATGTGCAGGAGTAGGCCATTCAGCCTTTGGAGCCTGCACTACCATTCAATACAATGATGGCTGATCATGCAATTACATGCTGATCATGCAATTACAGTATCCCATTCCCGCCCTCTCCCCATACCCTTTGATCCCGTTAGCCACAAAGGCCACATCCCATTCCCTCTTAAATATAAACAATGAACTGGCCCCAACTGCTTCATATGGGAGAGAATTCCATAGGTTCTAAACTCTTTGAGTGAAGAAATTCTTCCTCATCTCAGTCCTGAATTTCTTACCCCTTATTCCTTGAAGCAATGTCTGGTTTGATAAGGGACTGGCTTTTATAACCTGGAGTTGTTTGTGGATTCGGCTAGAGGTGAAAGTTAAAAATGGGGAAAATGCCATTGTGTTATGAAAACAGCTTTAACGTACTGACTTCCATTGGAGTATGATAGACTGCATGTGAGGAATTCCTTCGAGAGAGGCAAGTTGCCAATTACCATACATTAATCACTCAATTAGAGAAATATTAACAGTTTTGATATCAGTGTTAGGCTAACAGATTTCAGAGCTTTCTGGAATTTGCCAGTGAAAGCAAAGTGAGTACATAGTGGCAGTTGAGTGAATGAAATCAATTGCAGGGAGACATACCAATAAATATACACTATTTCCAGCTGCTTGTATTCACATTAGTGGGAAATAATTTGTTTAGTGTACTTTTGCTGTGAAGTTGCATTCTACCATTTGTCTTCTACAATTTGGAAGCTACTTTCTGACCTTTTCTCAATCATGTCGGCATAGCTGCTGTTAAAGCTGCCTTAGATGATCAAAAACAACACCAGAAACCACACAAGTAATAATCTATTATCCACAAACCTGTCACTCTAACAGGAGAGAGGGCAACAGCAGAGAAGGAACCCGCAGAGAGGCAAGCAGCAAAGAGCTAACAATGTGAAGAGCCGCAGCTCACAACAAGCAATAAGGTCCACTGATAAAGGATCAGTTTCTTTGACTTGTTTAAATATCAACATTTCAGAATGCTCAGGTGTGTCAAATTGTGGTATCAGATAAATGCAGATTGCTTTCCTGGCCTATTGGTCTGCATTAACATTGGATATCAAAGTCACTGCTGTTCTCCACTTTTTAACCTTAATATCGTTCAAGGGCTCTGCTGCAGACTTAACAACATGAAAGTTTAGGAAATAGAGCCATTTGTTCCCTTGGGTCTCCTCCATCACTCAATCATGGCTGATCTTATTGCCGCCTTTATTGATTTGTTACCCCGCCTCCTCCAATAGCCATTGATTCCTCTGTAGATCATAAATCTGTACAACTCAGCTTGGGTAGAGAATTTCAAGGATTAGAGATCTTTTGAGAAATGAGATTTTTCATCATCTCCTTATTAAATTGTGAACCCCTTACTCTAAAACCATACCCTGAGTTTTGGATACCGCACAAGGGGAAATATCGTCTCAGCATTTAACTTGTCAAGCCCACTCAGAATCTTAAGTTTCAATAAGGTTACCTTTTGTTCTTTAAAGTCAAGTGAAACTAGGCCCAACTAGTTTGAAATGCCTCATATGACAAAACCTTCATCTGAGGAATTAATGTCATGAAACTTTTCTGAATTGCTTTTAATGCAGACGGCTCTTTAACTCTGTGCAGTCCTTTAGCTGCAGTCTCATAAATGCCCTGTATAGTTGTAACAAGACTGTCTTAACCTCTATGTTCCATTCCTGTTTCAATGAGATTCTTTTCAAAGTACTTGCTGGACCTGCATGCTAACGTTTTTTGCATTTTATTTGTGTTTAATAAAATCCCTCTGCACTACAACATTCCATGTCCTTTTCTATTTAAATAACGTTCTTTTTTTCTCTTGTTCTTTCCCATTTTTCCACATTACACTCTACCTGCTTAATATTTATCAATCTATCTATATCCTTTTATAAATTATCACTAGCACATTTGGTTACACAACATGCTGTTTCTTCACCTAAATCATTAAATAGATTGCAAAGAGTCAAAGTCCCAGCACTGATCACTGTAACACCTTATTACTAGAAGTAACCCATAAACTCCAATTCTGTATTTCTTGTAAGTTAGCCAATCCTCTATCCATGCCAAAGAAAACTGAAAGAATTGCAGATGCTGTAAATCAAGAACAAAAACAGAAGTTGTTGAAAGCTCAGCAGGTCTGGCAGCATCTGTGAAGAAAAAGTCAGAGTTAACATGTTGGGTCCGGTGACCCTTCCTCAGACCCTCAATCCATGCTCTTCATTTGTGTCAGAACATTTCATTATTGACCATGATTGAGGGTCTTTTGAAAATCCAAACATACTACATTTACTCTTTTCCCTTTATTAACACACCTTGCTCCATACTCAAAAAGCTCTAATAACATTTTCAAACACTCTATCATAAAATGCTACAGACTTTATTACATTTAATTACAATTTTCTGTTTGTTATTTTCTTAATAATCAAGATACCAATGTTTCCCTAACAACAGAGGTTAGACTATCTGGCCTATAGTTTACCATTCTCTGTCTCCATCCCTTTTTGTGGTGTTCCAATAAATTGAACCATAGATCTAAGTGATATTCTGGGGAATGGGGTCAAATCTGGATTCAATAAAAATCTGGAATTAGGAGTCTATTGATATCCATAATACCATTGCTAATTGTCTGAAAAGAAAAATCGAATTCACTGATATCCTTGAGAGAAAGAAACTGCCTTCTTTACCTGGTCTGGCCTACATTTGATTCCAGACCCACAGCAATATGTTTGACTCTTAACTGCCCTCTGGGCAATTAAGGATGGGCAATAAATATTGGCCTAGCCAGCAATGCCCACATCCCATGAATGAACTAAAAAAAATGTTTATAATGTATTCTACTTTGAAGACAGACACAAAATACTGACTGCTTAATATTTCTTTTTAGATTACTATCATATTTTAATTTCTCTCTTTTTATACCTAAATTTTTTGACATTTTTTGTGGGTTTCTAAAATATTCCCAATTTGTCAACGAATCGCTGATCAGAGTTCACAAGTTGATTTGTCTAATCTGCATGAAGATGAAAATTGTCCATGATTATTACGGTAGCTTTCCCTGATTCTTGATTAATCCTCTGTCCGACAGTATAGCTACTTTCGAGGGCCCATCACCTGACTGGAGTGTGATAGCATCAGTTTCCATTTGCATTGTGTGTTTGCAATTTGAATGAGGATTGAAGGAAACACAGGTCACACTTGGGAAGAGTCACTTACTTTGCTCCTTCCTACCTTACCCTCCATATCAACCCCATCAGTTCTGAGCTTCCATATGTTCCCACTCAACTTTTCATTAGGGTTTACATCTCTCAACATTAAGATCAAGGGCCAGCCCTACACCTCAACCATGCCATGATTCTGCACTGTTCACCCAACAGCTGTTGAAAGTAGGGTGGCTGTGACTATCATCGGCACTCCCTCCTTCTTGCAGTAAATTGTAGCCTTCAATCAACGATCATTTCACACCTTTATCCAGTGACTTGCCTCCCATCACACTTATTGTCCCCTCTGCATCCCAAACATACTGCCTGCAATGCCTGTAATTGATTTCCTAATGTTCCAACCAGAGTAGTGCACCCTAATATCCCTCACTCTTGACTTTCAATAAGCAGAATCCCAGGATTGAATGTGCTCTACCCCACAGCCTAACTTGGATGGACGGATGCAACTGATGAGTGGCCAGGTCCCTGATTGATTCTGTGTAGCTCCCTAACTTCAATGTAAATCCTCAGATTGATTTGCCTGGACCTGCATGAATAACTGTTGTCCAAGATGGCAGCAAGCTGAATTCACCAGGTAGCCATTCTGACTTTCATGTCAGGCATTGTCACTGTCCAGTTTCTCTCTGAGAGAATGGGAAACTGCATATAAATAAGGTAAAATTTAGTACCATCGGGATGTTGATGCATACAAATACGCTCCTTGCCGCTAACTGTTCAAACCTTGGCTGTAAAAACTAGACCTTTCTTTTCTTGACGTTGAGAATCTCAATCCAACCTGCCATATTTTTCTAACAGACTCTCTATTCCCCACATTGTTCAGGGACTGGGAACTTTTATCCATATATGTTTGCTTCTGACTGCAGCTTGCTGCATGAAGCACTGACACTTGACAGTGCTTACAGATAGTTCTTCACATGCACCAAAGTCAATTTTTCCCCTTTCCATAAGGCCTTCAAACTGTCCTTTTCTCTGTCCTCCATCAGATCGGGCACCATACTTAGGTTGTAAAAAGGGCAGCAGCTTTGGAAGCTAATTATTTGGCATACAGGTCCAGTATTTGGACGAGCGAAGCTCGTTTTACTTGAGCATGACTACGATGCTGTAGGAATTGATTTCTTTGAGTATGTTGAAATTTATTGGCCTGTGTTTCAATTTTTCTCTGAGTATCGTGTGGAGGACACCTTTGCAGATTCTTCAGAGATCTCGTACAGTTCTATCAAAGGTCACCAGATGGGAACAATGAAGCAAACCACCCAGTTAAACCTAATTAACATTGCCTTCTCTCTTGGCTTTCAGAATACTTTTAATTAGGCTGCTTTGTTAGTGTGATTGAATATTAATTTTTTAAAAGGTAGTTTCAACTTATAACACGTGATGAAAAACAATGTAATCATGTACCATCAGCACTTTTAACATGAATTTTACTTGCAAATTTGAGACTATTTTGTTCTATAAAAGATTTGTCAATGTATTGCTGTAAATATTAATGTGCGCTTGTCGCATGTTGCTTATTTTCCTTTTTATACATTAAACCTTAATCACTGTGAAGGAATCAATGGACACTGGGGAGATAGCAGGAGGTTAGAAACAGGCTAATGTGGTATCCATATTTTTAAAAAGTGACAAAACAGACAGAGTCAGCTCCAGACTCATTAGCCTTCACTGCAGTTCTGTATAAAATAATGAAATCAATTATCAGGATTATCTGTGCAATGACATAGCCAACAACAGTCAACCTAGCTTTAGATAGGAAAAGATTCAGTTTGATCAATCTCCTTGATTTCTTTGAGGAGGTGTCAACTCAATTCAATATTGTAAAACTAAAAGTAATGCTGTGTAAGTAGAATTTCAAATGTATCTATTATACCACATCAAAATGATTCATTATCAATAATAGTGCATGTATAAGGCATTGGCCAAAGGGATATAAACAACAGACTAGAATTTGAATGGCGTTAAGCATTTTCCCCTGGTACAAAGGATTGCCGAGGTACTCAATTTAATAGCAGATGTGCAATACACACAAGAGGTGTGCTGCCTATTATATTAGCAATGAAAGGAAAAGGTATCTAGAAGCAGAACCAAAAAGAAAATGGGAAGGTACTGGTTGTACAAGGCCACCCAAGCATAACATGAGCTCCTTGTTGGAATATTCAGTTGTTCTACATTTGACTTTGAGAGTTTGTTAACTCATCTATGCTCATTACACTTGATTAGTAAAGTCTGGGTGATGAACCAGAGCTAAAATAAAAAACATTTTCCAGTTGTTGCTAAGTTGTAAACATGAGTGTGAGCATTTCCTGATTTCATAGATAGTTTAAAACTCCTGTAAATGAACCTGTTACACATATAGAAATAAATAACAATATTGCACCGTTCTGAGACTTAGAAGACACACGGTCGACCAGCAAATACACAACACGTGTGTTCAGGAAAATATGGCCCAATTGAGACCTAATCAGAGACTCATCGAGAGAGAGGCCTCTATAAATAAAATAGATCTGTTAAAACAATATACAAGAAGCAGACAGAAATGTTGTATCACAGAGCTGAAGACCACTGACAGTCCTTATCTAATCCAGATAATCCTTATCTAATGTAAATGATCATTTCATCTTCTCTCCCAATCTCACCCTTAGGATGGAAAATCAACGGGAGTTAATCATGAATTAATTTACTGTGTTGCAGACAGAACCACTTTATACCCTGTCATTAAATAAAATATGGACAATCAATCTTTAAAACCTCATTGACTCATTCAAAGTTAGGACCTTGGGATTACACAGAAACATGGAAAATTAGACCAAGAGTAAGCTATTTATCCCATCAAGCCAGTTCCATCATTTAACATGACCATGCTCTATCTTGATACCTTTTTCCCACTCTCTCCTCATACTCTGTCTCCTTTAGTGTCTAGAAAGCAATTTATTTTTTAAAATATATGCTGTGAATTGGCCTCCACAGCCTTCTGTATGAGAGAATTCCATGGGGTCACCACCCTCTGAGTGAATAAATTTCTCCTCATCTCAGTCTTAAATGGTCTACCTCGTATCCTGTGATCATTGCCCTTTGTTGTAAACTCCTAGCCAGGGGACGTCATCATTCCTGTCTGCAGTCTGTCAGACCTGTCAAAATTTTATGTGCTTCAATGAAATCCCTTCTCGTTCTTTTAAACTTCAGTGAATACTGGCTTATTTGACCTATTCCTTCCTCACATGAAAGAACAGCTATCACAGAAAGCAGCCTGGTGAACCTTTGCTGAACTCCCTCTGGTGGCAAGTGCATCATTTCTTAGGAAAGGGGACTGAAACTGCACATGATACTGTAGGTGTGGTCTCACCAAGGCCCTATACAGCTGGAGCAAAATCCCTTACTCCTGACCTCAAATCCTCTTGCAAATGAATGTCAACATACATTTGCCTTCCTAACTGGTACGTGTACCTGCACATTTGCTTTCAGGAGCTGGTGTAAAAGACTACAGAAGTCCCTTTGTACATCAACATTTCCCAATCTATTATCAGCTATTCTACTCTCCCAACTGAGGTGGATAATTTTGGACTGAGCCACATTATACAGCAACTGCCTAAATCACTTTCCTCTTCACTGTAAAGTTTTCTCATTAAGAAAATTGAAAATATTACATTTAATTCCCTCGCCTAAATTATTGATATACTTTGTGAGTACCCAGGGTCCAAGCACTGATCCTTGTGGTACCCCACTAGCCAACACCTCCTGCTGCAAAAAAGCCTCATTATTCCTACTCTGTTTCCTGTCTCTTAACCAATCCTCAATTCATGTCAGTGTACGAGAGCAGCAGCTTCATAAAATTCCAGCAGGTTTGTCAGACATGATTTCTCTTTCATAAATCCAAAGCGATTTTGTCTAATCTCACTGATATTTTCTAACTGCCTTGTTAGTGTTTACTTTATCATAAACTCAAGAATTTTACCTATTTTGTAATTCTCTGTTTTCTACTTCCCTTTTTTTTAAAACAGTAAGGTTACATTTGCCATTCTTCTGCAGGGACTGTTACAGAATATACAGAATTTTGGAGGATGACAAACAATTCATCCACTGTCTCCGTGATTATCTCTTTTAGTACTGTAGGAGAAGATTATCGAGTGCTGGAGATTTATCAACTGTCAGTCCTATTAATTTCTCCAGTACTTTTCTTTCACCTCATATAAATTCACTTTAATTCCTTCTTCCTAATAGATCCTTCCTTTCCCAGTAGTAATTGAAAGGGTTTTTTTTGTATTTTCTTCAGTGTAAAAGAACTAAAGTAGTTGTTTAATTGTACTGCGCTTGAGAGAAAAACAGTTAAAATGAAGTGGGAAACTTCAAAATGGCTGACAAAGTCACCTGACCTGAAACTTGCCAAACTCTCAGAAATACACAAAGGAATGACTAATGGCTGGGACTAACAACTAATAAATTTGTCCTTTCTTTGACCTCAATAGAACTTTGTTAATTGGTTCCTTATTAATGACCAATTACATTTTAAAATTGACCTCATGCAAAAATAATTCAAACCTTTGTTGTGACCAAGCAATGATGGGAGCTAGACAACAAGGTGCAGGGCTGGATGAACACAGCAGGCCAAGCAGCGGATGGGAGCCAGTTCACCACTTCTTGCCTGGTCAAAACAACCCTGAAAATCAAGAATTCTTCGTGCCAAAATAAACAAGCTATGGATAACTAAAAAAGATAAGATTTGGTATATAACTAAAATGAAAAGTGTACACAGAAAGCTCAACACTTCTTAAGTGGGAAAGATACAAAGGATAGAATAGTTGAGAAAGCAGATATTAGGAGCCACATAAAGACATTATGAAAAGATCAACACAAAACACTTTTACAACCTTTTAGAAAAGCCTACGAGTGGTTGTAAACTCTCTCGGCTCTCTATTTCATATCCTCAAAGCAAGACTTTGCAGAAAATTTCTGTTCTTTATATCAGCCCTCTTGCAGCTCCTTTTCCATTTTGTGTTATCTCTTTTTCACTCTGAGTGGTACACAACTGGTTGCTAACTGTGGCAGGTTTTAAAGTCACAAACAGCTTTAAGTACAAATTTAGACAACTTAGTAATCTCGCTGGCCCCACTTGGTAGTTGGTAATCAGTGAATCCTATTTAATTTAGGAGAAAGACACAGGTCACGTGCATTTATTGTTTAGTATTTCTCTCATTTGGAGACTATGATGGCATCTTACGAATTTTATGGATCTGCTTGCACAACAGAACATATTCTGCTGCCAACATTTTTATAGTAGGTTTACCACATGACCTGTATTTGTGGCTACCCTGCTCCCACACCAGCACAGTGGCCTATAGGCATCTTCATACACTTACCCATGCTAGGATGGAGTTCAATCTCTTTGATGGAATTAAAACTTTTTTGGAGAATAAGTGGCTTTGGAAGTGACTAATGGGGATTAAAATGACTGATCTAACGGTGTTTGTGGAAACCGGTGTGAACTTGCTGACTACTGCGCTTATCTGTCGTGCATTCGACTGTAAGTAAGCAAATCCCTTGGGGGGGGGGGGTTGTTGGAATGCTATTATGATAATAGCTCATTAAGAGCTCTCTTTTAAAGAGTTGGGGGATTTAATTGTAGGTACTGACACAGAGTTTACAACTCTTATTCAATCTTGCGGCTTTGCTGATATTTATGAAGGACTGAGTTTCTCTCTTGAGGTTTATATCTTAATCAGCATCTCTTGACTGAATTACATTAGTGTAGTTCTCTGCCACCTATCCACTATTATGCATATTCAACCAATTCAATTCATTACATCTCACAGCCAGATTTTCTCATCGCCTCACATTAGTTCTTTAAGAAGTTTATCCAATTAATTAAGCACCTCTTTCCTTAAGTGATTTGATGGAACATACACACAGCACCTTTACCTGATTTCTAGGTGTCATGAACACACTGCTCAGTTCCTCTGGTCAATTTCAACTGATTGAACATTCCTTAATACAGTTGTCAATTAACTATAGTCAATTATACTTGTAATTTAATCATCATGAAAATAAGCAAGGAAACATTATATTTTTTATTCATGAAATCTCCAATAT
The DNA here is from genome assembly GCF_021869965.1 of Rhincodon typus. Taxonomy (NCBI): domain Eukaryota; kingdom Metazoa; phylum Chordata; class Chondrichthyes; order Orectolobiformes; family Rhincodontidae; genus Rhincodon; species Rhincodon typus. The sequence continues at coordinate 157,536,519 of NC_063332.1, read as the reverse complement.
TTTTACCTAATTAAAAACTATTAATGTTTTTCTTCTATAGAAATTACCCCAATATTAATTTTAGCAATTTCTCAGATTATTATTTTTCCTTGAACAAATGTCCCCTTCATTTAACATATTTTCATGAATCTCAAACTGAGAATATAAAATATTTATTATTTCATTTGTGAAGAATATTTGAGAGCTACACTTTATCATCAGCACTTTAATGGTAAATGGCAGCCTTCCATCTCATGATAGTGTGCAACTTGGTGATAAACTTCACTCTTCTGACTCAGGTGGTCCAATGAGGCATGCAGTCATTGCTGCATTTGTCACAGAGGAATACAGTGGGTGGTGATGGTGCAAGGTTTGCTGGTCTCTGTTTTCTCTGGGTTCTTTTGTCTGCCAGCAGTTTTTAATTAACTCAAGAGAAATTGCTGTCTGTGACTAGGCCAGCATTTATTGTCCATCTCTGATTCCCCAGGGGACAGTTAGAAGTCAACCACATTGCTGTGGGTCTGGACTCATATGTAGGCTACACCAGATGAGAATGACAGATTTCCTCCTCTAAAGGACATTAGTAAACCAGATTGGTTTTCCAATGGTTTCATGGTCATCATTAGATCCTTAATTCCAAATTCTTTAGTGAATTCAAATTTTAACCATCTGCCATGGTGGGATTTGAACGCAAGTTCCCTGAATATTAGCCAAGTTTCTGGTTTTATAGTCTAGTGACAATACCACTAGGCTATTGCCTCCCCACAAGCATTCCATTTCTCTTCACCTCTTTGGATGCCCCCCACCCCAGACAGCCAACATCCAGAAATCATGCCCTTCAGTAGCTTTCTACCAGTTTCAGTATCCATGACGACATCTGCATCTCACTCATAAGATATCGGGAAGTCCAGCAGCTCATGACCCAGTTGGCCATTCAGAAGATAGTTGGATATGCAGCTGTGATCTGTTGTCAGAAAAATCCACGCTCTGTCATGGTATGAAATTGATCCAATGGATTCGCTGCCAGTGTCATCTTTTCTGATAGGGATCTACGGATCTAGGGCTGTACAGGAAAATCAACTTGCTGTCTAACAAAGATAAGTTCCGGTCTTGAACAGAATACAGTTTTGTCTTGCATGTTAGCAATTAGCTGCAAGCTACTTTTGTATCATCGGCATTGTTTTATCGAGACTATGCGGGAGATGTAGTTGATAAATCTTACTGCTTCAAAGTCCAAAGCTGTTGCCTCTTCTGCGTCTATGTTGCATCATCATATTTACTGTGCTTAATACATTCATCAACACGAACATTTTCAGACCCTTACACCATTATACAGCATCTTCCCCAAAGTGTTTTCTTTCCCCTTTTTAACATTATACCTTTGTGTATTTGATTACATTTACTAATATCCATCTACCACCAATTCTCTAGCTTCACAAAATCAAGAGGTCTGGGGATTTCACTACTCTCCTGGAACACATTTTCTTCAGACTTGGAAGATTGGTAGATATTTGGATTGAAGACTGTTAACTGGATTCTGTCCTTGACAGGGGAAGTCCGTAATTTTTTTTAAAGGAAAGACCTTTAACATTTTGGCTTAACTTTATTGAGGACATTTTTTTCTCATGGAATTCACAGTTGCTCTGTTGTAATATCTGGAGACACTTTGGTCTCATCATGTCTTTCTTTGCAGTGAGTGGTTATCCTACTGAAACGGATACTTTTTTGTGCTAGTTTCAGGAGCAGGAAATCTTTTATTTTTGTCAGCATCCTAGATCTCCCAATAGATCAATTTCTTCTTGACACTATCCTGAAACTCTGAACTGGACAATTTCTTCTTGATTGTGTCTTATATTTGTGGACATTGGTTATACCTTCATTGCCTTTGTTTTCGTAATTGTAACACTGATTAAGCTAAAATGTTTACTTCCTTAATGGGACTAATTGAAGATTAGCTCTTGCTTGTCACGATCTCTGCCACTGACATTGATGATTCTTCCTGGTAAGACACAGGAACAAAACATTTTACTTGAACTTATATCAGCACCTCTCAATAGTCTTGAATCTGTCATCACTGTTTGTTCATCAGGCCATTTTGTAGTCTGCATTATATCAGTTGAGAATTCATCAATTAACTCAAGTGAAGTATGCTTATCTTTGTTATTTCACCATCAACATTTCATCACCAAATTGGCTGCTCTTTGCAGTGTGAACCCACTCCAGTGTTGATACGAGTGGAAAACATTTCCTCCAATCCTGTAAAGTGACAGATTTCCATCTTGCTGCCAGTATGAAACAAGGTTTCATGCCAACATATTTAATCTCAACCAATTCTGTCTTTGGTCCGTTATGTCTAATGTATGTTGTCCAGATCTCGACACTTTGTAGAGGATTGTGCTGAGGTTGCAGCTTAAAGTTCTCGATTAGGTTGTTGTTGTTGCACACTCCCTTACTTTGTTCCACCAGTATAGGTTTAGCTTTTCAATGTGCTTGCTGATTTCTACGTCAAGTGACAGGTTGCTGATGGTTCTGGGGCCTAGAAATGTGAAACTATCAACAATTCGCAGCATAATGTGGTCAATGCCGATTGATGGCCAATGGCAACATCAAGGAGAAGGTATTTGTCTTCCTGATGCTGTTGTTTGAACATTCTCTTTAACTTTTTATTCTCACCATAAGAATATATTTTAAGAAACATCTTTTTTAATGTAATTCTATCTCCTTTGCTAAGTTGAAAACTGAGCCAGAGGGAAAAATCAGTATAGAAATCCCAGAAATGCAAGGAATAAGCGTATTGGCCATATTGGAGCTCCACTATATAAGCAGAGTCAGAGCAGTATAATTGCAATGTTACTGTTTTATTTTGCAATTCTTGCTAGATTTTGCTGCAGGATTCAGGATCCAACTGTCGTAACAAGAAAACAGTCATTGTCAGCAAAACCAACCCGGTAATCATCCACCAGGTGGCCTCCTAATCGACTGCATTCACTTGCCATTTCACGAAGAATGAAACAGAATGAAGGAGAATGGGAAATAGGCTTCACAATGCCTCTGGAAGGTCTGTAACCTCTGTTGCCCCATCTGAAAAAAATGTGCTCTGCTAAGGCAGCTTGGTGGTCATGAAGGGGCACAGCCATTGTGAGGTACCCTCAGATAATGGAGAAAGTAATATAAAGATCAGAGGGATAAGGCTGAATGACCCTCCTCATGCCCCTCCAAGGACATTGGGCCAGCTTTCCCTGGCAGCGGCTGCTCTCTGGACCATAAGCCTTCATAATGCCAACAGTGTGGGTTCAATACCTGCACTGGCTGAGGTAACCCTAACCCTAACCCTAACCCTAACCCTAACCCTAACCCTAACCCTAACCCTAACCCTAACCCTATCGCAGCCTCTCCCCTTGCCTGATGCATGATGACCCTCAGGTTAAACTAGTACCAGTCATCTCTCTCTATTGTGAGAGAACCCTATGGTCCACTTGGACTATGGCAACTTTACTTCACATGCAGATGAAGCTGCTTCAAAAATAACATAAATTATGCTAAATTCAATCAGTCTTCCGATTTTTGAATCAAACCTAACTAAATCACAATTTGGAACTTCTGGATTGAACACAGCCAGAGCAGTAGTCAACAGTTCAGAATTCAACCTACCCAGACCCTTGCTCAGGATTTTGAATAAAGTCTAGTCAAACAGGTTCTGACGATTTCAGAATAGTGTCTCTGAATGGACCATCACAAAAATATTGTCCAGAAACTGGAATTAATAGCCATTTAGGGTTTCTAAGTATATGGTTTTCTATCAAAGGTTTCTGAATGATCTAACTGAATTTAAAGCAATCTATCCCATTAAAAGTTCCCAAATAGCACATTTAAACTGAGATAGCAGGAGCTGCAGATGCTGGAGAATCTGATATAACAAGGTGCAGAGGTGGATGAACACAGCAGGCCAAGCAGCATCAGAGAAGCAGGAAGGCTGATGTTTCAGGTCTGGACAAATCAAGTGTAACGTGGAAAAATGTGAAATTGCTCATTTGGGCAAAACAAATTGAAAAGT
>NC_063332.1:157485669-157532086 GCF_021869965.1 Rhincodon typus | reverse complement strand
ACTTTTCAATTTGTTTTGCCCAAATGAGCAATTTCACATTTTTCCACGTTACACTTGATTTGTCCAGACCTGAAACATCAGCCTTCCTGCTTCTCTGATGCTGCTTGGCCTGCTGTGTACATCCAGTTCTGTACCTTGTTATAGCACATTTAAACTGCCTGTTTTAGTGCATGCTAAACTATAACATAGGTTACAAAATGCTGTTACTACACAGCAGATCTTCCTGCATTTGTACAGAAACAATGTTAAAGAGCCAGACTTTACCACAAAGTTTAGGCTCTGCTCAGGATCATATCGGGATCCCAGGATCCCACTTGTCAAAAATGCATCTACCAGTCCGACCTTGTGAGAGGCAACTTTCCATTTGGCTACCTCCTATTTAGTCCAATGAAGGAAATGGGCAGGGGTCCAATGTTTTCAGCCTAATCAGCAGGTTTACTGAGGCAGGTTGGAAGCTGTGAGGATGCCTCAACATGAAAGTATTGTTGTAGGAGAAAAACCAGTTAAAAACATAAGACGGAAGTCATTTGACCCCCAGAGTAGAGGTGAAACCTCTCTGCAGGAATCATTAGGGCCAGGGCTGCAACCATTCTTGCCAGCTGGTCCATCAGTGGGACGTGAAGCTCCAGGCTGCCATGAGCCACTGACGTGTCACAAAGAGGTCACCTTCATTGAGTTTGTGATCTCTGCAGGACAGTGAGCTTCTGTTGGTCTAGCCTTGAAACTCACTGTTTTGTGTGTCTCTATCAAAAGCTAGATACTCACCAGGATAATCTTCGTATGAGTATGGTTGACTATTCATCGAATCATGGTACAGGCCTTAATTTATTTTTGTGGGTATGGAAGGATGTCTTATTAATTGGTTTACAAAATTCATATGCTTGCAATTAGTTGACAATAAAAACCATCTACTGTACTTAGTTAACAAAAATGAGGAGGTGTTTTTTTGTTCTCAATGCAATAGCACAAATCTGCGTGGATCCAGAGGTGGAAAGAAATGAATTCTAAAATTGTACAAAGTATTGTTGTATGTTCAGTACTTCAAATATCAATACTAGCAAGTTAGCATTGATACTGTGGTGAAAGGCAACCTTACTAGAATTCATTTGCTTATTTTTACTAGAAGGCAAAGTGGTTTGTATTTACATTCATCCTCTATGAAGCAAATTCTGACAGCAGTAAGAAGGGGGAGGTACAGGATGAGGATGCCATTCAAAGAAAGACTATTGCAGAATTCATTGTAGATCATTCTATTATAGTTGCCATTCTGCAATAACAGTAGCAGGGTCAAGGTTCGACCATTTACTTGCCCATTGAACAGTATAGAGGTCTTCATGTAAAAATCAACAGTTAAGGTTAAGCAATATAGAACTAATTAAATCAATACGTGTTGAGAAGATTTTTATTTAAAGTGATATAAGTCCACCAATGTTTTCTTTACATTTTTGGAAATTATGTTATATTCAATTATACAACAAAGGCCATTTGTACAACTGTGTTTGTGTTTGTGGATGCACTCTGCCTACCATTTCAGTCTTAAAATTTACAGCAATAATGCTATTGCTGGAGCTGAACTATAATTGAAGTGTTTATACCTGGGCTGCTTCAGCTCTATTAATACCTGTCCATTTTATTCATGTGTTTCTCACTAAATTTCTATATCCACCAAGAGTAAGGCATGTTTCTTACACATTTATGTTCAATATTCTATTTTGCCCATCTCTCTTTACTGTGCATTTTTAATAGAAAGTGAAGTCATAGAGTTGTCCTTAATAATTTCAAAGATTGATTATTGAATTCTTCTCTGCTTTAGGAGGTAAAAATGCTACTTAAATCAAGTTCAGACAGTAATGTCAGTCATTTTGATTATCTGCTGGATAACCAAATCACCACATTGTAATCACTATTGAAACAGTTTCTAATAAATTACAATTACCCAGGATACTTCTTGATAATCAGAACAGAGGAAAGGAAGACCGTTTTATTGCTGGTTTTCTGAATATTTTGAGTTACTGTTTGGAAGAAGATCAGAACTAATTTTAAAAATGATAATACTCATACATTATTTCATTTTTGCAGGAATCCCTACAGAAACTATTCTTATTCAATTTATTTCAGAGTAATGATTTTGCATTTTTAAGTGATGCTGCTATTTTGGTTTAACGTCATGTGCAAAGTAATATCAAGAGGCAGAGGGCAACAGCATGATAAGTTACAATGGAACAGTATATTCCAAAGAGCATGAATTCTGTGTCACTAACTTGAAAAGAGTAAGGCTGTCTCATGTCCTTATGGTATATAACAAAATGTTCCCTTGTTGCTGCAGAAATTTTTATTTAATTCCAATTGTCAGGAGCTCCATTTACAATGTAAAAATAGCAAAATAACTAGTTGAGAGATAAGCTATTTTTGCAATCACTCTTCTAAGTGTTTCTGTCTTTTTTGTTCATCAACTGTCAATCTTCAGAGCTGCTGAACACTCTTGGTATCTTGGCTCAGTTGTTTTATCTGTCATCATATCTGTTAATGCTGTCTCCTGTGAGCAAAGGTTACAGCAGCACTAGTAAGTAAAGAATATTTCATAGGCTCAGGAATTCTATAAAGCAAGCTAGTACCGATGAATAAAAACTTCAATTAATAGTTTGAAATCATTAAGCAACAGTTAGTCAAATATGGAAGTCAAAAATCTGCATCTATCTGATTCTGTTTAATTTTTTAAATGTATCCTTAAAACTAGGCATTTTTACTGAAATTTCATTGTATGATTAGAAAGGTTTTTGATATTGTTCCGCATCAATGATTATTGATTATAAAGTAAGCAGTCATTGGAATACAAAGAATACAAATTGTCTTGAAAAGCAGCTTGGTGGTTCAGTGGTTAGCACTGCTGCCTCACAGTGCCAGGGTACTGGGTTTGATTCCACCCTCAGGCAACTGGCTGTGTGGAATTTGCACATTCTCCCCGTATATGTGTGGATTTCCTCTGGGTGCTTCGGTTTCATTACACAGTCCAAAGGTGTGCAGGTTAGGTGGATTGGCCATGCTAAATTGCCCATATTGTTCAGGGATGAGTGGATTAGGTGCGTTATAGGGGGATGGGTCTGGGTGGGATGCCATGAGGGTCAGTGTGGACTTGTTGGGCCAAAGAGCCTGTTTCCACACTGTACGGATTCTATGAAGCTTAAAACAAAGGGAAGCTATAAATGGGAACTCCTTTGTTTGATTAGTCACTGTAAATAGGGCACTCCAATGGGTAGATCTGAATCCTTGCGACTTTGAGCATAAAGTGATATTTGAGAGGAAATCATTATAGCAAAATCTCCAGATGTATGGATGTGACAAAAATAGAAGACAAAACAATCGATGAAGAACATTCAAACTTATCCAGAAGGATTTAGCCATTAGATAGAGGTAAAGCTTAAGGTTTTTATTTCATTCTTGGAATAGGGGAAGAGTAATAAGACCAACATTCAAAATCCAACTCTTTATGCCTGGAGAAGATGATTGTCACACTACAATCATGTTGCAAAGGATCTCACAATGCGATCAGGAAGAGTGTACATTAAATGAAATACAGGTATTTCTGCCATAAAGTGTGTTTTGTTAACGCAAATCGTCTGTAACGCTATCGATGAATAATGAACGCTGTTTGGATAATGCAAACTTTTTGCTGTACAGGAAGAGCAATTTCCCTATAACGCAATTTTCTGAGGTGATTTTCTGTACCACAATTTTCTATAGCGTGAGGTCACACAAGAACGCAACTATCACGTTTTAGGAGAAATACCTGTAATATAATGATCATGAAAGAGCACATAATGTAGAAATGTAAGAAGCAACAACATGTTGTGAAAAACTGAATAACCTACTTTGTTGCAATATTAGAGAGCAAGAATATGAAACCAAAGAAGCTTGTATTGTTAAGGTATAAGTTATTCCTGAAATCCCAGTTGGAATTCTGAAGTTGCAATTTGCTTTGAATATGAATACAAAATGGGTATTGTTGCTTCTTTTATTCATACATGGCATGTAAGCATAACTGGCAAGGCCAGCATTTATTATCTATTTTCTATAGCTCTTAAGAACGTAGTTTTTGAATCACAGTGGTCCTTGTGGAGCAGTTAGACCAACAGTGATTCTTATTCAACCTTTCAATGGTGGTTTGAAATTATTGCATAGATTCCTAGACTTTATCAGAAGGTGGAAAGCACAGGGAGGCCAGGCAAAATAAGGATTATAGATTTCCTTTCCTAAAGCATATCAATAAACCAGCTGATTTTTCAACAAGAATCCAATAATTCCATGGTTGTATTTAAATTTCCTGAAGTGTTTTGGTGAGATGTGAATATATGATTTTCAGGTTTATTTGTGGCCTCTGGACTATGACACTAGTAAAATGACCACTCTACTATTGTTTCAGTTCCATCCAGAGATTGAACATGAAGATCTGGGCTGGCATTGCAATGCAGTGCTAAGGGAATGCTGCATGTCAGAAGTGCAATTTCTCAGACGATATGTTAAAGGTGGACATAACTGGCCATATGGACAATATTTAAAGAACAACAGGGCACTGTGCTTCATGCAACATCAATAAGTTGATAATCAGATCATTATCACATCAATCAACTTCAGAGAGCATCGACCCATACTACTCAATCTGTCCTCACTGGAATCAATCTGCTAAACATTTATTGTCCCAACTGTTCCCACCCCTTTTTAAGTCAAGTGTACATTTCTTTGGATTTCAAAAGGAGACCAAAGCATTTTTTAATCTTAATTAATGGGATGTGAGTATCTTTAGTTATGCCAGTTTGTATTGCCTATCTCTAATTGCCCAGGTCTTACCAAAGTCCTGCATAAATGATGATTTTCTTAGTCTTATACTCCAAACTCCCTTACAATAAAGACTAATAGAGAGATTTGCTTCCCTTCTTATGGACTTTAGTTTAAAAACAATGCTTTGTTGAAGCACTTGCTTATCAAGGTGACAGAATGGAATGAGGTAGTAGGAACTGCCGATGCTGGAGTCTGAGATAACAAGGTATAGAGCTGGATGAACACAGCAGGCCAGGCAGCATCAGAGGAGCAGGAAAGCTGACTTTTCAGGTCTGGACCCTCCTTCAGAAATGGGGGAGGGGAAGGGGGCTCTGAAATAAATAGAGGGAGGAGGAAGCGGTGATAGATAGATAGTGGAGCAGATAAGTGGAGTGAAGACGGACAAGTCAAGGAGGTGGGAATGAAGCTAGTAAAGGTAAGTGTAGGTAGGGAGTTGGGATGGGAGTTGGTCAGTGAGGAGGGAGGGGCGAGTAGGTGGGAGGGAAGACGGACAAGTCAAGGAGGCGGGATGAAGCTAGTAGAGGTGAGTGTATGTAGGAAGTGGGGGTGGGGGTTGGTCAGTGAGGTGGGAGGAGAGGATAGGTGGGAGAGAAGACGGACAGGTCAAGGAGGTGGGGATGAGAGGGGGTGCTGTTTCTGTTTCAACTCCCACAGTTAAATCATAAATAAAATGTTCAAAGTCAGGGAAACTTTAGTTTGATGCAACTAAAGGAAACAATGTTTTCAGTCAGCTTCACAATGCATGAAGATTTCCAGTTTTTGTTCATTGTAAGATCATAAGCAAATTCTTTATACTCATATTTCAATTTTGAATAAAACAACTCAGGGAACATTTGTTGTGCACGTTGAAGACTGAGTTTAGCTTTCTTTAAAAAAAAATACAATAACAAGCTATTTTCAGTAATTATGGTGATTAAACTACGACATTGTCAGAAAAGATCCATCCAAGTCACAGACGTGCTTTAGAGAAGGAAAATGTCTGTAAATTATCTGATTTGTCCTACATGTGACTCTAGACCAACAACAATATGGCTGATTCTTCACAAGTCTATTGTCTAACAAACCACCCCATTGCATCAAAATGCAATTAACTGTAAAGTCAGATAAGAGTAACAGCAAACAGACCATCAAGCAGTAGCCATATGCATTGGAAGCAACAGAAGCAAATGCTACCCAGTTGACACTGTCAAGTGTTTTTCCTAACATCTGGAAGCAGACAACAAGTTTTAGAGAGCTGTCACACAGACACATGACTGTGATCTATGAAGTAAGATTTAGTGAGTATGACAATGGGCCGCTGATAAGAAAGACCACTGTCATGATACAGTCAGGATGGAATAACCTTGTTAGTCTGCGGGACCCTATGAAGTCTAATGGTATCTGGCCAAACATTGACAAGGAGAGCTGCAACTGACTATCACTTAATTCCCACCTACAACTTATGAATCAGCACTCTTTCATGTTGAACATGTCTTGGAAGAAGCATTGAGGGTGGCAAGGGCACAGAACATGCTCCAGGTGTGGAACCTCCATGTCCATTGATGAAAGTGGCTTGTTAGCAAGACTACAGACTAGACTGACAGTCTACAGTCTGAGCCTATGGCAAGTGATGAGACAATCAAGCAGTTGGAAAAATCTACTTGACTTCATCGTCACCAACATACCTGTTGCAGATGTGTCTTTCCATTACAGTATTGATAGGTGTGACCATAAGTAAAAGTCCAATCATTGAGGTAGCCTTCTTGTTGAGCTGGGCTGGTTTTGGGATACAGTCAGGGGAGAGGAGAGCTTCAAAATCTCCCCTCCCCCGACCGCATCCCAAAACCAGCCCAACTCGTACCCGCCTCCCTAACCTGTCCTCCCACCTATCCACCCCTCTCACCTCAAGCCCCACCCCCATCTCCTACCTACCAGCCTCATCCCACCTCCTTGACCTGTCCATCCTCCTTGGACCGACTTATCCCCTCCCTAACTCCCCACCTACACTCACCTTTACTGGCTCCAACCCCGCCTCCTTGATCTGTCTGTCTCCTCTCCACCTATCTTCTCCTTTATCCATCTTCTAAACGCCTCCCCCTCTCTCCCTATTTATTTCAGAATCCCCTTCCCCTCCCCCATTTCTGAAGAAGGGTCTAGACCCGAAATGTCAGCCTTCCTGCTCCTCTGATGCTGTTTGGCCTGCTGTGCTCATCCAGCTCTACACCTTGTTATCTCAGATTCTCCAGCATTGGCAGTTCCTACTATCTCTATTTACATATTGAAATGTGGAAACTTAAATACTTTAGAGAAAGCAAAACAATCCCACAACCACTGAATTTGATCAAAGCTCTTCAGTCCTACCACTTCCAGTCATGAATGATACTGGACAATTAAGGAACTAACGAGGACAGGACATCATCAGGCCATCCCCATCATCAAAAATAAAGGAGCTCAGCATATGAGTGCAAAAGGCAAGACTGAAATATATGTAATCATCTTAGCTTCCTCCTGAGGTCCTTAGCACCAGAGATGCCAATATTAATCAATTCCCATGATATTAAGAAACCGCTGAATGCAATGGATCTGGCTTAGGCTCTTGCTCTGACAATATCCCCATTGTACTACTGAACATTTATGCTCAAGATTTAGCCAGGCACTTAACCAAACTATTACAGGACATCTTGGCCAACAATAATGGAAATTTCCAGAGTAGGTTCTATCTATAAACAGCAGAACAAGTTCAATCTGGCCAATTACCAACACATGGACCTACTCTCAATCATCAACAAACTGTGGAAGATGCTGTCAACAGTGCCATCACATGGCACTTACTCAGCTATACCTTTGATGTACCATACAGACTTATCAAGCTTGTTAAAAATCAGCTTCTAAGTTTGTGACCTCTACCAATCTGAAGATTAGACAGCAGATGCATGGAGACACCACCATCCTCTCTAAGCCACACAGCATCCTGACTTGTAACTATATTGCCGCTCCTTCACTGTTGCCAGTTTTAAACCTTGAATCTTGCTCCCTAAAAGCACTGTGGCTGTATCTATGTCTTGCACACTACTGCAGCTAAATAAAACATCTCACCATCACCTTCTCAGGTGATTAGAGATAAATGCTTACCTTGCCAGTGTTGTGATAATGGTGAACACGGATGGATTATCAATTTTTAACTTCCATCATCTGACCTGAGGTCTTTCATGGATTAAAATTCAAAACTTAAAAAGAAGAAACATAGACCTGAAGTAGCTGTAGTGATCACCAGAACATAGATTAATGCAAGCTTTGCGAGACCCATTTAGACCAAATGAACTGTCAGTGCTGAAGTTACCATTTTTATCAAAAAGCATCAAAACTAGTTAGCTGGGTCAGTCTCAAGAAAATTGCCTCTCCTATTTTAATTCACAGATGTGCCAGTAGTTCACATATTGAGAGATTAAATGCTCGCCTACCTATTAAGCCAACTTGGAAAGACAATAGAGTTAGATTCCAGAATGCGCACTGAACTATACTTCAACAGTTATTTTTGAGCAGCAAAGGGCAGAAAAGAACATGAGTTCATAAGAAAATAACCTAAAAATCTTGATATCACTCTTTCTCTCTGCACCTGGTTTTATTATCATCTTGGAAAACCTACATCTAGTGAAAGAGCAACTTGTGAAAACAGCCATTCACTTAGAGTTCAAGGTATCTACATATTCTACTACAACTGCAGATGTGAGTTAACAATGAACTAACTGGAGTCTCAGGTTTACAATTTAATATTTCAAAGTTGTTAGCCTGTAGATTTATTTTTCTTTATCTGTACCAGACAGTCTACATTGTAAACTTATTATCGGGTTTGTTTGTGTGCATGATGTCACAATTCTATATATATTTCAGGATTAATATAATAAAGTCCTTTTTCACTTAAGAAACTTTGGTGATTTCCTTTCTCATTTTCTCACAGGATTATATTTTAAATTGACGTTTGATACTTGCAAGCTAAAAAAAATTGTTGTAACTCAGAAAGGATTAAAAACAGAGGAGCTGATTTCCTTTGTCTAACTGGCTATACCATAAGTGCTGTATATGATCCATGAAAGAGACTGAATAAAACTACAACAAATTGATATGTCTGGTCAGTTATGATTGTAATTCTAAGAATGTTCCTTTCTCGAGTACAGTTTACAGAGGGTATATTTGTTATTCTTATTCACCTTGTCCCGAGACATTGTAGTAATGAAGTGTAAGATGAGAAAACAGCTTTGACAGAACTTACAGGGAGAAAGGCATCACTGGGTTGTAAGAAAGAAAATGGTAAGACATCTTCAAAAGTGTAAAAGACAAAAGTGAAATCTGGAGTGAAAGAGTATCATACTTAAATAGAGGACTAATGTGCATAATTTTCTGCAAGAGACCAGAGAGGAAATGAAAACCCTACCCCTTTCCCCAAAAAGATGAGTAAAAAGGGGTGAAAATTATGAATAACTGCTTCCTTCAAGTATTCAATATGGAAAACATTAGAAACAGACCATACACTCAAAAAAGATATCCAAGTAAAATCGATGTCTTTGTTAAATGAAGGTCCTGGACAAGTTAAATGGGCTAAAAGAAGTCAGGCAGACTCATTATTTTTATTACATATAAACTATCTGCTTATAATGAACAAACTTGAAGGTTGTTTATAATGCAGGCATGTTGATATTGTGATAGGGAAGCTATTGGGATCAGGCTCAAGTTAGTAGGACTAAACTAACTAATAGTTTTATAGTAAAGGATGCTCTGGAGACCAAAGATTATAACATGATAGAATTTCAGGTTGAGTTGATGGCTGATATGATTATATCTAAAACTATGGTCTTAAACAACACCAAACTATCAGACTGACATCCATCCATCCACCAGCTTAAAATGCGATGCCCTCAATCACTGCTTACTGTGATTGTAGCGCGTGCCAGATATAAGATGCACTGTAGCAATTCACAAAAGTTTCTTCAACAGCACCATTCAAACTCACAGCAACTACCACCTGGAAGAACAAAGGCAGTGGAAATGTGGGAATATCACCAATTTCAAGTTCCCCTCTGAGTCGTACATAACCTTGACGTGGATACACATTGCAATTTCTTAATCAGTTGGTCAAAATCCTCGCACTCCCTTCCTGACAGAACTATAACCAAACCTAGACTTTATAGACTGCAGTGGTTCAAGAAGATGTTTCAGCATTGGCTTCTTAAGAACTATTACTATGAACAATAAATGCCAGTGACACCCAAAATCTATGAATAGATTAAAAATGAATTTGGTAGGACTGAGGAGCAAATTAGCTAAGGTAAATTCAGAAATTAGATTATTAATCAAGCATCATATTTCTCATTGGCATAGATTTAAAAGGAATAATTCAGAATATTCAATTAACATATTTTCTTAAGAGCAATTAAAACTCGTTGGAAGTCTGCTCCTACCATGGCAAAGTAGAGCAGTTAAGGCTAGAATTTAATGAAAACATGTAGTTTACGATATTTCCAAAAAGCGCAGTAACCTTCAGGATTGGGAGATTTCTAAAGATCAAAGAAGGTGAACAAGAAATTTATAAAGAGATAGAATATCAAATCTGGCAGTAAATAAACAATAAATATGATACTTATAAGAGCTTCTTCAAACATATAAAAAGGAACACAGCAGCCAAATTAAATGTGTGTCTCTTAGAGATAGAGACAGGAAAATAAAATACAGTGCCAAATGATCAAATGACAGAAACATAAATAAATACTTTGAATTTCTAGTCACAGAATAAAAACAGAATAAAATCAAAATAATGGATAAACAGAGCCTAAATACAGTGACAAACTTAATATTCATAAAGTAAAGGTAGTGGAGATATCAATGGAAGTCATATAACAAAGACAACTTCCATTTACTTGGCACGTTCATGTAGTCAAGTGTTCAAGGAACCTTAGAAAGAGTCATATGAATTAATATATTGTTGACATTTTTTGACATTGTATCACAGAAGGAGAAAATAGGAAAGATGACGAGAATATAATCAAAGATGTAGGTATTAAAGAGTATCATAAAAGGGGAGAAAGATTAGGAAATTTCAGAACTTGGGGTCAAAACAGCTGAAATCACAGCTGCCGATGGTGAAGCCATTAAAATCAGTTTTGTATGAAATACCAGGTGGAGACCTTGAAGAATGTAATGACTGCAGGAAGCTGCACGGGACCCGAAGAAGAGTCGTGACCTGAAACGTCAGCTTTCTTGCTCTTCTGATGCTGCCTAGCCTGCAGTGTTCCTCCAGCTCCATACTGTGTTTTCTCTGTTTAAAAACAAGGGTTGGATTTTAAAATTAAGGAGTTGTGGGATGAGAAGCCACTGAAGGTTGCATTAGAAGGGTTGATGGACAAATAAGATTTGAAGTGAATTAGAATATTGTTAGCAGGGTTTTGGATGTAGGCTAGTTTATGTAGAATGGAAGAAAGGAGTCTGGTCTAGGTAGTATTGAAATGTAGAGGTTTTGAATAACAAAGACATGGGTGATCATTTCAGCAACAGATAATCTGAGGCAGGAATAAAGTCAAGCAAAGTTATAGAGGTGGATGTAGGAAGTTGGTGATTCAGAAATTTGTTGGAAACTCAACTTGGTGTCAAACTCAATACTGAATTTGCAAACGATCTTACTCAAATTGCCAAGAATGCAAATAATGGACAGAGATGGGGAACCAAGGCAATACTTTCAAGTTTCATGATATTTAACTGAAAGAAATCTCAGCTTATCTAATATGAGATATCAGACAAGCAATGTGATGGTGAGGGATTCAAGAGGTGGTGAGATAGAGTTTAGTGTTGTTGACGCGCAAATGGAATCAGCTATGTTTTTGAATGAAATTACAAGATTAGACATAGAAGGGGATAAAGTGGAACCAGGTAAGATGCTCAAAGAAGGTGAGGTGACTGGAGGCAGTTCAGAGAAGGTTCACTAAGCTGATACCAGGTATAGAGGAACTATCTCATGAGGAGAGGATGAGTAGCTTGGGCCTGTGCTATTTGGAATATAGAAGAATGAGAAATAACCTTACTGAGACTTGTAGGATTCTTAAGGGACTTGAAAAGGTAAAAGTGGAAAGGTTATTTCTCCTTATGGGAGAATCTAGGACCAGAGAGGATAATTTCAGGATAAAGGGCCACATGTTTAACACAGGAATGAAGAGGAATTTCTTCTCTCAAGCAGTGGTGAATCTGTGGATTTTTTTACCACAGAGAGCTGTTAAGGCTGGGTCATTAAGTACAGTCTGTTCAAGCCTGAGATAGACAAATATTTAATCAGTAAGGGAATCATAGATTATATGTAAAAAAGCTGGAAAGTGGAGTTCAGAATTATTAAATTAGTCATGATCTCGCTGAATAGAAGAGCAGGCTAAATGGGATGAGCTGCATGTGCTCTTATGTCTTACAGTTTTATAGATGGAGGAAGAGTCAAAGATGTGATTCACAGATAAGGGCTCATCATCGCTGTGATAATTTGAGTGAGGCAAGTTGTGGTAGGTACAGCATGGCTGGAAAACTTCAAAAATGGACAAAGTGTCCTCATTTGGTTCACTAATGTCCTTTAGGGAAGGAAACTGCCTTCCTTACCCTGGTCTGGCCTTACATGTGACTCCAGACCCACAACAATGTGGTTGATTCTTAACTGCCCTCTGAGTAGTTAGGGATGGGCAATAAATGCTGCCTAGCCAGCAAAGCCCCTCATCCCATGAATGAATAAAGAAAAAAAGTCATAATGTGATTATCCACAATAAGTTCATGAAGAAGGTTGGCAAGTTTAAGCCCTGCAGGCCTGCATAGTAGTTTGACCGGGGACACAATAAGAAGAGTTTCTGCTCGATATGTAGGAGTGAGGAATGCCTTGGCAGGATTTTGGACAATCCCAAGAGAACACTAAGGAGGTTGACAGCATGAGAGTGAGATATATGATTGAAGAACTGGGGTTTATGAAGGGTAGAATAACTGATGATAGAGAAAAGAAAGAAGGCATGATGGCAGGGTTGTTGGTTGAGAGGAAGTGATTTAAAACAAAACAAGAGAAAATAAAATTGATAGGCTCAGGTCTTGAATGGAAGACAAAATGTGCATGTGAATGGACACAAGGTGCGAGAACTTATAAGAGTCTGAACAATATGGTCTAGTGAAAGATTTGTGGCAGAGTCAACAAGGAGTCTGGAAAAGGTTATCTTGGTGCTGGGAATATCTTGCTCCATTGTTGTTAGTTTTGACAAAGCAATTTGCAAGATTCTCATGAGGCATTGGCAAGTTGCCAATTAAGGGGGTTAGTGTTTTTGAATTGAGCAACACACCTCATTAAAGTTCAGCTTTCTATCTTACCAAATGTGCCAAATGTTCTGAACAAACTAGATATTGAGAAATCTCCACATGTAAATCAGTGGATGTGTGATGACTTCAGCTCATTGCTTGTTCCAAATGACCTTCATGTAACTTAGGGTCAAACAACATTGTAGGGCATAATCCATGGGCACTAGCCATAATCAACCTCATCCACAGACGTTGACATCCAATATTTGCTGACCCCTCATGACTATGGTGGCACCTGTCCGATACAGCTGCAGGCCACTCAAGAATCACATACAGGTATTGCAGGATGCATCGGCAATTAACAGTGAAATGCTGCAACAGTGACAGGGACCCAGCTCACAGACTGGACCAGGCCACACTCAGGGCTGCTGGTTTTCTCTCTTAGTACTCATTGATTTAGCTCCTAATTGCATGCTTGCATAATCCATCCATTGCATTGCCTTGCCTTGCCCATGAGCACGGCAACACAAGGATGCAACATACCTTACTGACAACAGTCTTCGGCCAAGTGGGTTTACATCTAGCTTTCTGGCAGTTTGCTCTGTCAATCTCACATGGTCACCATTTTTCAGCAGCTTACACAGGAAACACATTGCATGCGCGTCAAGCAAACGGCCAAGAAGTCGTTGGGATGAAGTCCTCACCGAAACCCATGGAGGCACCCATTAGTCATGAAGTCCACAGTAAGTCAAGGGCAGACTCCCATACCCAGGTCTGGGGGTTTGGCCAATGTCAGGCATCACTCAGGATGTTCTTGGTAAGGGAATTCTTGCCTTTGCATTCTAGAGAGTGTGTCACAGTTTCTCCAAACCATCTAATCTGGTGGGGTAGGGCTAACGCGGTCAGGTATCAGTCAAATGTCTGGGCACTTCTTCTCTGGGACTGTGTAGCTAGATTGCTTATTTGGACCACAGTCAGTTTATAGGGTTCTTTCATAGAAACTAAGAGGAAAGAGGTGGATGGTGATTAAAAATAGCAAATGATGCTAGAAGGAGACTTGGCAAGAAATGTTTCAGAATTGAGAGCTGAAAGTTGGGGGGAAGGGTACATGACGATTGTGAAGAGTGGAGTCAGTATCTGTAGGTGGGGGATGCAGTACAACATGGATGGTAAGGGGTTATTTTGGAGATGGGGGTGGGGGTTCTTCCATTGTCAAGAGCACCCTGGTTTCAAGGGGTGTGAACAATGTTAGACCACACCTGGCAAGGTTACCTCTTGTACTAGAGGCTAAAGGGTGAAAGTGGGCAGATGGAGGCTCATTTAATGGAAAAAAAAGGTAACTGCAACCACACTCAGATTGGGTATGGGTAATGTCTTGATCTGTTGGGCGCAGATCTACTACAAGTCCCATTGTTGTGTGCTGAGTTGTTCTGGGATATCGCATCATCAGATGTGACTGAACATGCCTAAGGAGTAGGGTAGGGGCTCAAGAAGGCACATTTGGGAACATACTGTAAGAAATCTTATTCAGCTTTGCAGTGGGGATCAATCCAAAAGACGTAGCAACACTCACACTCAGCCCAATAAATGTAAGGTTCAGCCTAAGGGAACTAAACTACACAAGTTTTGAAGTTACATCTCGACCAACTTTGCTGTGTTTTGCAATACATAAGAACTAGGAAGCAGCTGGCCTGCATTTACAACAGGGTTTGCTGAAAGTAAGATAGTGAAATCGGAGATGAATTGATAACTAGGCAGATGAGGGCAGAGGCAATCTGATGCACAGAACATTGACGAATGTATTTCCAAAAAAGATGTAAATATGTTCTGCAGCTGTGATAAATAGTTATTGTGGAGCCAAACCTTCCTCTGGTGATTCTCACTGACTTTCCAGAAAATCCCCAAATGAGCAATTGAAGTAATGAGGTGTGTTTTTTTTTTCGCTGTCAAAATGGTGAATGAAACCCATTGTTCAAACTATTGGTTGAGTTCTGAAAGCCAGGTAGCCTGATATCGTGAAGCAATTTCTTCCACAAATGTCTCCAGTGCCTTGTTTATGTGTGAAGACTAATGACAGCTTGTGGAAATTGACTGGAGCTGCAGGGTGGATCAATTTCCATGTCAATATTGTTATTGTTAATATCAGTTGCAGCATCTGTTGGGGTAATTAATTGACAATGGCATCTGAACAGACGGGAGCTGGTCTAACAAGTGTTTATTGGTAATGATTATCATACTGGACAGACATCTTCCCACTAATGTGATGTTTTTGATTTTCAGATTCCAGACCCTGTTTTAAGCAAAGTTGGATTTAATCAAGAGTTTGGAATAGAGGTTTAGTATAATGATCACCGTGAAGTACTATTATATACTGTTTGAGTCTATATTTTCAAATTTGACAAAGTCATCCTTTGAACCTGAGGGCCAAATTTTAGGGCTTTAAAAAAGGTAGCTGCAGGAACAAAGTGTACATTGGTCTTTATTGTCAAGATTTTCCTTTATTATAAAACATTCCTAATGGATCAAATGAAATGGAACAAAAGTAACTTCATTGTTTAAGACAGGAACAGAGCAAATGTTAGTCAATGGGAGAGAAAATGCAAAATGTTATTTTTATGAACAGGGCACTGAGAACCATTCTGACTTGACGTTATTGCATTATGATTTCCTATGAAAAGGAAATTGTATTTTTCAGATTTCTTGGAATTTCTTGAGTACAACTGATGAAGCGGGTAAGGGTGAAAAGTTCATGCAGATGAAAAAGGAACAGCATTAAGCAATTGTCCCCTCAAGCTTGTTTGGCCATTCAAAAATATAATGCTCTTTTAATTGTGGTTTTGACTCCATATTTCTGCTGACCCCCAACAATGAACATTGAAGTGTATTTAGATTTTTAGAAACATTTGCTACAGCATGACACAAGATGTTGTGTGAGGGAGATGATGGCATAGTAGTAATATCAATGGATATTAATAAGTAATATCAAATAGAATGCTGCATAAAGGAAGGAAAAATACATCAAAAGTGTTAGCATGCAATTGCAACAAGTAATTAAAAAGGCCAATGGAATTTTGTCCCTCATTATTTGTGGGTTGGAGTTTAAAAACAGGAAAGCCTTGTTACATTTGCACAGTATGTTAATGAGGGCGCACTTCGAATACCATATACAGTTTTGATCCTCTGATAAGAGATTCACTGTCATGTTTATTGGGATAAAGAGTTTACAGTATTACAGAGATTTAGAGAGAGTGACTAAGTTAAGATCAGACTAGAGAACTGCCTGTGGTCTACATTTAGCTTGAGAAGCTCACAAAGATCCTGCAGCCTCTTCCTTACACTCACTGAGCAGACTAATTGTCCTTCCTCTTTCACTTTTATTCTGCCTAAAAACTTAGGACAAACAAGTCTAGTTACTGTTAGCTCAGCTGCACCCACACTTTTTATCCCAGATATGGGAAATTTCTTCCTTTCTCAAATGCTCCGAGGGGTTTTCCTAGTGGTATTATCACTGGACTGTTAATCCAGAGACCCAGATAATGTTCTGTGGTCCCGTGTTTGAATCCTGCAGATGGTGGAATTTGAACTCAATAAAAAATCTGGAGTTAAGAATCTAATGATGACCATGAATCCATTGTCGATTGTCAGAAAAACCTATCTGGTTCATGAATGTCCTTCAGGGAATGAAACTACCATCCTTACCTGGAGAGAGAAAGAACTGCAGATGCTGGAATCAAAGATAACACAGTGTGGAGTATACACTACACCTCCTGTCACCCACCTTCCTGCAAGAATGCGATCCCCTACTCCCAAATCTTCCGCCTCTGCCGCGTCTGCTCCGAAGATGGGGCGTTCCACTCCCAAACATCCCAGATGTCCTGCTATTTCAAGAACTGTAACTTCCCCCCTCCGGTGATCGAAAATGCCCTCAACCATATCTCTTGCATTTCCCACACTTCTGCCCTCACATCCTCTCCCCCCAACAAAAATAAAGACAGAAACCCCGTGTCCTCACATATTACCCCATCCAACGTATTATTCTCCACCACTTCCGCCACCTACAATCCGACACCACAACCAAAGAGATATTTCCCTTCCCACACTTATCTGCCTTTCATAGGGATCGCTCTCTCTGTGATTCCCTCATCCACTCCCCACTAGGCCTTCTGCCCCTGGCACCTCTCCCCGCAACCGCAGGAAATGCTAAACCTGTCCCTTCACCTCCCCCCTCACCTCCATTGAAGGCACCAAACAAACCTTCCACATGAGACAGGAGGTCACCTGCACACCCGTCAACTTGGTCTACTGTACCCACTGTTCCCGATGTGGCCTCCTCTATATCGGTGAGATTAAGTGTAGACTCGGAGAACATTTTGTAGAACATCTGTGCTTTGTACGCGACAAACAACAAAACCCTCTGGTCGCCAACAATTTTAACTCCCCCTCCCACTCCCTGGGTGGCATTTCCATCCTGGGCCTCCTCCAGAGTCACAATGACACCACCTGCAAACTGGAGGAATAGCACCGAAGGCCTACACATGGAATTGACCAGTTTTAAAATCTCCCCAACCCCGGCCTCATCCCACATCCAAACTCTCTCTCATTACTGCCTCCTTGACCTGACGCAACCTGTCCATCTTCTCTCCCACCTGTCCACCCCACCCATCCCACTGACCAATCCCCACCACTCCCGACCTTCACTCACCTATCACTGTTCCACCTACCTTCCCCAGCCCCACCCTTCCTCTCTCTATTTATTTCTACTTTCCCCCTCCCATTTCTGAAGAAGGATCCTGACCCAAAAAGTTGATTGTCTTCTCCTCTGATGCTGCCTGGCCTGCTGTGCTTCTTCAGCTCTGAACTGTGTTATCTCCGCCATCCTTACCTGGTCAGGCCTACATGTGACTCCAGAACCACAGCAATGTGGTTGATTTTGAACTGCCCCCTGGGCATTTAGGGATGCGCAATAAATGCTGCCTCGCCAACGACACCCTCATCCCGTTAATGAATAAAAAACTTGTTGATGGGCATAATTAAGAATGATCACATAATCTCTTCCATTTTAGACCAAACTTACAGGCAGTTGAAAACATAATAACACTATAAACCTTTCATAATTGTAATAATGGTCAAGTATTGAGTGTAAAGAGGCTAAGATGAGGAGACATTTCTTTACCCAAAGAGTAGTGAGCCTGTGGAACTCATTACCACAGGAAGTAGTTGATGTCAAAACATTGGCTGTATTCAAGAGGCAGCTAGATATAGCACTTGGGGTGAATGGGATCAAAGGTTATGGAGTGAAAGCAGGATTATGCTATTGAGTTGGAAGTTCAGCCATGATTGTGACAAATGGCAGAGCAGGCTCGAAGGATCAAATGGCCTTCTCCTGCTCCTATCTTCTATGTTGCTGTGTAATTTTCTAGTGTCCTCGGGTCCAAGTTATGAGAAAAGTACTGGAGAACCTTTCCTTTCTCAGCACGGAAGTGTGGCTCCAGTGAAATGATTGCATCCATGAAGAGAGGATTGTCAGGAGTACAGAAAATATTAATCTAGCTTCAGTTTAAACTGAAATAACAGGACTTGGAGATACTGTTTCAAATTGTTAAAAAACAACACTGAGCCTTGATTATTAGGAAATTCTTCTGCATGAAAAATATGATCAACACTTGCAGCAAACTTCCGGATAGACGAGTGCAAAGATCTGAAGCCATTGGGAAAACTATTGGATGCGACAAAATGGGAATAGTTTTCGATCTTTTGGAATGAATGCAGTATAATGGATTGAATGGCTGCTTATCTGTCATTATTTTGTGATCTTATTCCAGTGATGTTTTTTCCTGTGTCTGGAAGAGTGATGATATTTGACAGTGGCAATTATGTGCTGTCATTCAAACATCATTTCAAAATATGGGATTTTCCTGAGTGGAAGCATTGTCCTTTAGTATCTAACCTCAGGAATTTTTACCTTATTTCTGAAAACACACTTTAATATTCACAAAATTTTCTTCAAAGAAAATACAGTGTTATATGCAGAGCTTAAAAAACATAAAAATGTTGCCCTCAATTATGAGTGCCTCTCTTGTAAAAGTAATTTTCTCAGGAACTTGACCATTTATTTGAATTTCTGGCTAGGTTTTTGTTAGGTTAAGACTATATGCAGAGCTGTAGGTTTTATTATAAACTATGTCTCAACAAACAATGAGAATTGCATGGGCCTCCCTGGCTAAAGGAAAAGAAAGGAAATTGGACATGACTCGGTTTCAGATAGATACAGTTTCTTATTGTTTTCAAAGGAGTTATGTTGTGCTAAATAAATGACACACAACATTAAACATTCCACTAGAGTACATCATGAATTCACCCAAAGATTTTCAACCATTTCAAAACATGACCTTCAAGCACTCTGCCAAATAATTCTGTCTGTTTTGCATAAATTCATATCAGGTGCTACTTCTCCATATTATATAGTTTTGAAGCTTGAGAACTGTTCAACAGATTGCGACCATATAGTTCAGAACTTAATTCGCAGTGATGAGGGTCTCGTCCATTTGCATGGTGTCTTTAGGGGATGGCTCAGAATGTTAAGTGTCAATCAGTGGCAAACCTTCCCCGGGGTCAAGGGCTCTGGGTCTAAGTCCCATTCCGCTTCATCCCATCTCCCTACAAGAACTCCCAGCCATTGAAAAGCCAATAGTTCTTCATTGACATATTCCCACAAGCAGAGCAGTTGTCACTGCCAGTAATAGATCTACCAGAGGCTCTAGACAGGCTTTGTATGTAAATTGGTAATCAATTCATAAACACAGGGAATTTAGTAGTGGAGGATAAAGGAAAGAAGCAACACAGGTGATTAGTAGTTGAAAGAAAAG
Source organism: Rhincodon typus (assembly GCF_021869965.1). Classification (NCBI taxonomy): domain Eukaryota; kingdom Metazoa; phylum Chordata; class Chondrichthyes; order Orectolobiformes; family Rhincodontidae; genus Rhincodon; species Rhincodon typus. The sequence goes on along the minus strand of NC_063332.1, from coordinate 157,512,104 downwards.
TTTAGTTATGTGTTAAAGTATCTCTGGATTTAATAGAAAGGTTACAGACCTCCTAGCGTGATTATGTCCCCAGGGTCCTCAACCTGCCTTCAAACTCACCTTGGAGAAGGTGCACACTATGATGTGCATGTAACATTCCTGTAATAGCCAGGCCAGTGATCTTGCAGTAAGTTAATTTGCATTACAAATTAAAGATTATCTCTGATATAGCCCAAATTCCTGTGAAATTAGTTTATCAGGCAAGTCCGGCAATGAAGACTTTTTAATATAATCTTGTTTTCAATTAAATTGGAGTCCTATCTCCACATTGAGAATACCATACATAGTGTGTGTGGCACAACTGTTGTGCTAAATGGAATAAACAGTGAACAGATCTAGCAACTCAAGTCTGGATATCTATGAGGCACTACGGGCAATTGGCATCAATAAAATTATGGTCCAACACCATCTGCCACCTCCTGTGCATATCCTTCACTCCACTATGATGATTATGAGAAGGGATCATCCCTGGTTAGATAAAGAGTGCAGGACAGCATGCCAGGAGCAGCACAAGATGTACCTAAAAATGAGGTGTCAACCTGGTGAAGCTACAAGACATAGTTACTGGCATGCAATGCACCCTCTAAGCTGCTTGGTCATATGACTACACAGCCATTTGGATGTCTAGGCAAGCCAATCAGCATGTCAACACATTGACTTCCAGGCCCAGAAGCTGCTGTTGAGCATAGACCTTGGAAGTCTGTACAGCAGCAGGAGAAATTCCAGGGAACATCAAAAAACACCAAAAACATAAACAGCAAATGACAGTCACAGCTAAGCAATTCCACAACCAATGGATTAGATATAAGCATTGCAGTCCGATCATACCCAGTCACAAATGGTAGTTATAGAATCTTACACTACAGAAGAGACCCTTCAGCCTGTTAAGTCTGTACCACCAAAAATACTACTACCTATACTAACCCTACTTTCTCACTCTAGGCTCTTAACATTGAATGTTATGACATTACGAGTGCTCATCCAAGTACTTTTGAAAGGTTGTGGGGTTTGTTGCCTCAACTGCAGTCACAGGCAATGAATTCTAAATACCCACCGCCCTCTGCGTGAAAATGTTTTCCTCAAATTAGCTCCACATCTCTTGCTTTTTACTTTGAAACCATACCCCCAACTGGTGGACAATTAAGCAACTCACTGGAAGAGGAGGGTCCACAATTATTTTGATGCTCAATGAGGTGTAGCCTAGGACATCAGTTGCAAAAGTCTGAAGCATTGGCAATAATTTTAAGCCAGTAGTGCTGAGTGGATGATCCATCACAGCCTCCTCTAGAGGTCCCAGTCTTTAGCCAATTCGATTCATTTCAAATGATAGCAAGAAAGCGCTAGATAGAATCCCTGCAGTGTGGAAACAGGCCCTTTGGCCCAACAAGTCCACACCAAACTTCAGAGTATCCCACTTAGACTCATCCCCCTGTAACCCACATAATCTACACATCCCTGAAAACTATGGGCAATATAGCATGGCGAATCCACCTAACTTGCACATCTTTGGACTGTGGGAGGAAACCAGAGCCCCCAGATGAAACCCACACAGACACAGGGAGAATGTGCAAACTCCACACAGTCACCCGAGGGTGGAATCAAACCCAGGTTGCTGGCGCTATGAGACAGCAGTGCTAAACACTGAGCCACCATGCCACCTGTAAATGCTATGGGCCCTGAAAACATTTTGGCAATTGTACTGAAGAGTTATGCTCCAGAACTTGCTGTGCACCCACTCAAGCTGTTCTAGTATGATTACAGCACTGGCACCTACTCAATAATGTGGAAAATTGCTCAGGTATGTCCTATGCACAAAGGCAGGATAAGTTCAACCAGGGTAATTGCCATTGATCTGCTGTCAATCATCAGGAAAGTGATGGAAGGTGTTATCGACAGTGTTATCTAATAACACTTGCTTAGCAGTAATTTGCTCAGTGAGGCCCAGTTTAGTTCTGCCAGGGCAAATCAACCCCGACCTTATTATAGCCTTAATTCAGGACAAAGAAGCTGAACTCCAGAGGTGAGGTGAGAGTACTGCTTTTGTCATCAACGTTACATTTGATTGTGCGTGGCATCAAGGAATCCCGGCAAAATCTAATTGTATGGAAATCAGAGGGAAACATCTCTGCAGGTTAGGGTCATACCTCTCACAAAGAAAGATGATTGTGGTATGATGACATTAGCCCCAGGACATCTCTGCAGGAGTTCTTCGGGATAATGTCCTCGGCCCAGTCAGAACAATGGTCAACATTATTTGTGACTCCTCAGATATCTAAGCAGTCCATGCCCAAATACAGCAATCTCTAAACAATATAAAAGTTTGAGCTGAAGTGGCAAGTGATGCTTGTACCACACAAGTGCCAGTCAATGGCTACCTCCAGGAAAAGACAACCTAACCGTCATCCCTTGGTATTCCATGGAACCACTAGAGATGAATCTCTCCTTAGCAACATCATAGGAGTTTACCATTGACCAGAAGCATAACTGGAATATCCATAAAATTACTATAGCAACAAGAGCTGCTCAAAGGCTGGGAATCCTGCAACAACTAACTCATCCCTGACTCCAAAGCCTGTCCACCATCTACTCGGCACAAGTCGAGAGTGTGATGGAATTCTCTGCACTTGCCTGAAGGAGTGTAGCTCCAATAACACTTAAGAAACTTGAAACCATCCAGGCTAATCATGCCAACTAGATAGGCTCAACATCCATAAATATTCACTCCCTCTGCTACCAACATTCATCAGCAACAATGTGTGCATCTACAAGATGCGCTGCTAAAAATCACCAAAGATCCTTAAACAGTGCCTTACAAACCCAGAAACACTTCCAATTAGAAGGAAAGGGCATCAAATACAGTGGCCTACAGGTTACTCACCACCTTGGCTTAGAAATATATCGCCATTCCTTCTGACTTGGATTGAAATCTTGGAACTCCTTCCCCAGCAGAATTATCTATTTATATACTGCACATGGCATGCAGCCTTTCAAATAGACAGCTCACCACCTCCAACTCAAAGCCAATTAGTGGTGAACAATAAATGCTGACCCAACCAACAACGCCCACATCAGACAAAGAAATAACAAAAATCATCTTCTCAAAGGCAGGGAAAGATGGATAATAATAACTGCTGGGCCTTGCAACTAACATCCAAATTGCAGGAGTGAATAAGATTTGACACTTTGAAATTTTAGAAAATAGGGTGATGAAAAGAAAACATCAAATATTTTGAGTTTTTGTCAGTCTAAAATGATTGCTTTTCACTGTAATATGAGAAAAAAGAAATAACAATGTGACTGCTTCTTTGATTTAGCAACAACAAAGATTCTGTCTATGGAAACAAAGCTTTTCTTTCAGGCATGCCTTAGCCACTTGAGTCATAACCAAGTCTTATGGAAAGGTACATTTTTGCAATAAAAGCTTTAATTTATTCCAGTGCTTATCAAGTGTAGCTTTCGGCAGATCTTCACTTTCCCTAATTATACATCTCCAAATCGTGTGCGATGGTGATCTGCAGGATTTAGACTGACTTATATGACTTTCAATGCATGGTGAAAAGGTCTACACATTCAAACAGTGAACCGTTTCTTTGAAATGTTCAATGTTAGTTTTGACAAATGTGAAATGATCTAAAAATGTATTATTATTGCAATCTAGTTCTTAAGAGCATATATTTCAGAAATCGGAGTTTAAATTTGTTAACACAATACAAATTTGTCAGCTGTTCCCTTGTCCCTTCCAGATCACTAGCTGCTTTGTGTAAATGTTGTGGGTGTTCATCCCAAGATTTACTTTAACTGATCCATTATTCTTTCTCTGTAGCTGCCAACATTATAGCTGTCAAGCTTAATCACTGCAGGATTAGATTTGTAGAATATGAATACCCCTGTGTTCTGCAACCAGCATTGCTTGTGCCTGTTTACTGTGATCTCCTCACCCATGATGTGCCCACATGGTGCGAGCTACATGCACTTTTAACAGATTAACAATGCGGCTTTGATGTGGAGCAAACAGGCCCAAGGTACATGAACTCTGGAGATGAATGAGTAAATGGGCTATAAGCTACATCACAGTACACAAGGTAACTGTTACCAATTACGGAGTGCGAGGGGCATATTTGGGGTTATACAAATAGAATATAATTCAATACATCTTAAAATGAACAGATTAGACGTGGCAGCTTTGTTCAAGAAAGTAGTGCATGTCAGGGTTGGACATTCAATGTCACATTGCTAGATTCCATCTCATGTTTTCCCATTCTCCACATAAATGCACTAAGGTCTGAAAGCTGGAAGGGGAACATAAGAGAGGCCGGTGAACAGTCAATGATTTAATATCTTCATTTATCCACTACCTTGTAGTAACCCATTTTGAGGGCCCGTGTTAATAAACAGCCTGTCTCGGTGCACTGAAGAGGAATACTGAAAGGTTCAGAATGGTGAAAAAGAGACCAAATTAATGATAATGCATGAGCTGAGGTGACATAAAATGCTGCTGGGGCACGTTTGTGTTTTGCACATTGTGAGTTGACAATAATTGGTATACCAGTTCTGCCAATGGTTGCTGTTCTCATTCTCAAAAGAAATGGGGTGTGATTTAAAATCTCCACAGAAAAAAAAAAATGATAATGTGATTTTATAAACAATTGTTTTCAAAGTAAATTCATGTGAAGCTGTTTTGGTACTTTACAAATAAAAGGGAAATTCTGTTCCAGTTTCTGCAAAAAGTTAGTTTTGGTAAGTTTATTTTAAATGTTTGTGGGTATATAGATCATTAGGAAGATTTGATGGGATTTTTTGCTTTGTTCTTGATAGGAATGGATTGGAATCTGATTCAGTTGTGGTCTGAACTTTGCCAAGTGCAATATCAAATATTCATCTTATGTTTGTGAAACACAAAAACCTCTTGCATGGACCATTCTTTGGACCAGATCAATCCCCCTCAAAACATATCAAAGAGATAGTCTAGACCCAAACATTTATTTTATTCAAAGGCAAGTGTTTGACACTCAGTTTCAGATGTGATTTGATTGGTAAAACTACTAGGCTTTAAGCAAAATACACTTTATACTTAGACCACAGTTAAAATACAAACAAAAAAGAAGAATTGGAATAACTTTAACTCTAATGAAATACTTAACAAAATAATATATAAATTAACCACTACTCATCAACTGTTCCAATATAGCAGCATTCCATAAACACATCCTTGGCAAGGGCAAATTCAGCAAAACAGATTTCCCTCACATGTGATCTCCTCCAGTCCAACAGACAGAACACTGAAAGAATGAATCTAGCGGCTAAGAGAGCACTTGAGCTTTTGCAGCAGCAGGGAGAGAGAGAAAAAGCTTCAACTCCAAAAATCCAGTCTTCAACAACTGAAAGCTAAACTAAAACCCTGGGTCTGTGGGAGCCTGACTCCATCCACTCATGCTTCTTTTGTCTAATTTTAAAAAAAAACTCAATAACATTCACTCTGTTTTCCAAGGAACAGACATCATGGTACCAAGTTTACAATACCAGTTTTTGAGATAAACAGAACAGAACAAATCTTTAATAAAGGAGCATCTCGTCATATGCAGAAAAGATTATTTCAATCTTCTGAAGATGGGAAAAGATTTTTTTTTTAAATAAAGGCAAGTCCTACTATTCTTCATTTACATAAACAGATATTTTGTTACCAATGATTCCCTGGTGATGGTCTCCAACACATTATAATTCCAAATGGGATGCCACTAAATGCTAATGCTTCCTATGAGGAAGTATGGAATGGCACCAATTCTTAATTCAACACTTCACTTAGTTGGTTGTAAAATGATTTGTTCCCTTATGGAAACTTTTCTTCCTAATCCAAAGGTATTTATATTTTAAAAGGAGATAAATTAGCCAGGTTTTCTTGAGTTGAAGAATGAATGAGATTCTTAATTAATAAATGCAAAAAAAAAGACATAGACATACAGATTGGAGATGTGAATTGTGTAAAAAGATAATGGCTAAAAATAAATACAAATCAGCCCGTGAATTCCATAAAGAGTGTAACACTGCAGCTGGATGATACCAGCAATCGTAACGCTAATTGTGAAGAATATGATTTCAAAATTCTTGATTCTCCACATTAATTAACAGATTTTTGTCCTGTTTCCTTTCAGATGGTGATTTAACCAGTTTGCCTGTCTTCTAGCACTCAGATTTAGTGGCAGTCTTTCCATATGTGCAGTACTGGTGTGTCAATCTGCTGTTCTTAACCTGTGATATTCACATTTCTCTAGTCTACAGTAGTACACCATCCCACATGGACTAGGAGTTACAGTTTTGTTTTAATTCTTTGTTTGTATATTCCTGAAAGGGTAAAACACAAACATGTCTGCAGTTTTGGACTGGATCCATATGAGTAACAGTTCGGTTCAGTTGTACGGAAGAGGAATACTGTAATGCTCAGGATGATGAAAAGAGACCAAGTTAATGATAATGTATGAGCTTTCTGTTGAGTGAGATAGTCAACCCCTTAATATTTCTCTAGTTACAGGAGATCACAGTCCAGTTTGTTATGAATTGCATCTTTGCCTTTGAAAGATTGTGTTTGAAGTTTCCTTTATATCTTTTCAGCTGCAACATTCCATCTTTCTCTCAGGACCTTGCTAGGCATCATGAATCATTTTTTGGCTGTAGGTTCTATTTCTTAAAAAAAATTAGAAGCTCAACATATTAGTAAGTGATCCATTGTTATGATACATTATGACTGATTTATGAATAAGCAGGGAATAGATGGATATGGACTGCAGAGTGGCGGAAGGTTTTTAAGTTTAGAAAGGCATTGTGCGTCAGTTCAGTCTTGGTGGGCCAAATGGCCTTTTCCTGTGCTGTTCAGGAATTTGTTCTTTATTATTTTACTATTTTGACAATTTCAGTGTTTTGAAATCTATACATAATTGTCATTTCATATCACTTCCTTTCAATCGAGAAGAGGTGCACTTTTAAATATTGGTTTAACAACCCTTCATTGCAGAATATAAGTTTCAAACTGTACAAAGGTGACAACTGGGGACAGTTTTCCTGAAATGAAGTACTTTTACTCAGCAATGACAGATTGTAAACTTGAAATTTTATTTTCTGGGTGTCCCATTGCTTCACCTGGAAATTGTCAACTTCCATCATATGGTTTAAAATTATGATTTTCTAGATTTCTTACAACCTTCTAACAGTTTCTGTATTTCATTGAAGTGGATGTTATAATGCTATGATGAATGTTATGATCTCGTAAATGTTATAATGAGATGATGGTAAAAGATTAAGCAGTTGAAATGTATGCGGCATAATTCCTCTCCACCAGAGCTAAGTGAAGTTATTATTAACAAATCAGCTGTTGGGCTGTGCCAACACTAATAACTGATACAATAGTTGGACCCCTTATCTAAGGAAAAATATGACTGGCTTTGGAAGCAGTCCAAACAAGGTTCACTTGGCTGATACTAGGTATGGAGGGACTGTCTTATGAAGAGATGTTGAAAGAGATGTTGGAACAGCCATTGTAACCATACTATAACCTAATTCCAACGGTGGCATTGTACATGGGTGAGAGCATTTACAAATAGTGTAATGTTTCCACAGACAGCCTCTATTATACAAATGGCCATTGAAATTCATAGTTGACAGCAATATGTGCAGGCAAGCATTTTGAGCATATTATAAATTGTTTCTCTTCTATGGAGGCTCTCAGTAGAAGGTAGAGTCAATATTGAAATCAAAGAAAAATAATTTATTGATATACAGTCAAATCTAGCAGTTGAGTATGCCACTTCTCCAGCATTTTAATTTTATTTTCACCTTTTTGTAAACAAGACCTCTTTCATTTATCACTGTCATTTGATAACCATTTGGCAGAAATGAGGTACTTATTCTATGGCAACAAAATAAATTCATTGAACAGCTTGGTAGAGAATGAGCAAATCAGTGTAACACCATCTAAAGCTGCATGTTAAAGTGCAGGCAGTCACATTGATCCCTTTGCATTACTTTCAACACTTTCAATAGAACTATCGCGTAAGTTCAATTTCTTCAACTTCTGACATTGGAGATACAATAATATGACTTTCATATTGCGCATTAATTATGTAAAAATGTAAATGGCCCAGTTGGCATCATTAGCCTCCTTAATTGGAATATGGCAAGCCAGTGTACTACAGGAAAAGTGGATGTTTCAAATTATGTATGAAGACATGTAACCAGCAATCTCCACTGAGATCTGCTTACAGCTGTTTAGTCTGCCAATCATAAGGCTTAAACAACTAGAAATCAAGGGAACAAATTCTCAAGAAAAAGTTTTGTAGGACCGCATCCTGAAATTTGCCCTTGACATCAAAAATTAAAGTAAGAATAAGTGAGAAATTATCTTAAGAATTAGAACTGTACCACACATGTATAACTTGCGTTAAGATTACTCCGAGATAGTAGGAACTGCAGATGCTGGAGAATCCGAGACAACAAGGTGCAGGGCTGGATGAACACAGCAGGCCAAGCAGCATCGTAGGAGCAGAGAGGCTGACGTTTCAGGCCTAGACACTTCGATTACTCTGTTGTTTATTTTGTTTTCAGATTTAATTCAATAATTCTGAGCCATGACTATTTCTGTTCAAGACTTTCTTCCCATATTGTAACATTGGATTAGCTTAGCGTTTGTATGATTAATGGGAGTCAGAGCAGATAGATGCAAATTGCCAATTTGTTCATTGCTTCTTTCCTTACATTGATGAGGATTCACTTCAATATTATCTGAGATGGTAATAAGATTCCCTTATATTGACGTTACACTGTAATTCCCATTTTAACACTGTATCTATTGCACTGATCAACAGGAATCATAAGGTTATAGAATTTTACAGGGGGAAAGAGGCCATACAGCACATTGTGTCAGCATCAGCCATCAATTATCCTAATTGTATTTTCAAGCCCATTGCCTGCATTCTGTAGTGTTTCAAGTCCTCAGTTAAATAGTTTTGGAAAGTCTTAAGGGTTTTGGCCTCAACCATCTTTTTAGGGGAATGAGTTCCAGATACCCACAACCCTCTAAACATCCTCCTCTTTACCTTAAAACTGTGCCCTGGTTATTAACTCTTCAAATTAGGGATTTTTTTTCCCCATCTGCACTGTCTATACCCCTCAGAACTTTGTATATCTCAATCAGGTTCCCCCTCAATCTTCTCTGATCTAGGGAAAATAAATTTGCCATAGTTGATTTGCTCCAGCCCAGGCGACATCCTGGTGAATCCTTTCTGCACTATCTCTAGTGCAATCACAACCTCGCTATAGTGCAGCAATCAGAATGACCTAGCTGATGAGAGTGTGACCTTTTACTTCCAAACACGAGCAGGAGCTCATCGCGAGTCCATTTCACAATTTCATTGAAGTTGTTTCCTCAGGACTGTTTCATTTTATTTCCTCAAATGTCAATCACACTAAGTGACAGAATGTCTGCTGGTTTTATTTGGAAACCTCTCTTTTCACTCAAGGCCTCATGCCCATGCATTGCTGTGTTAAGGGACCAAATCCTAAAGTGATAGTCCTCAGGGCTTTTCCACCATGTAGTACGCATCTTAGGTTGTAAATACATTTGTTCCTGTTCAGTGATTTTGAAAAAAAAAGGGCTTTTCTTGCATCCTCTGTAAGTTGAGTAATTGAAAATGTATGTAAGAAAGAGTTAGCCGGTGGCTGTTGGAGTGAAAGCCACTTAAAGGTTTCAGTCCTGTTTCTTTCTCTATGCATGTGTTAGGTTCCGAAGCCTGGGGGAGTTTGTTTTCCTGTACTTTCAGCATGGCAGTCTTGTGATTTCTCATCTTCTATAAAATACTTGTGCTAGATTATCACACTACACAAGTTCCATAAATCAGGGGGAGTCTGGGCTGTGAATCTTGATTGGTACAAGAGCTCTTTGACAATAGTGCTACTTTTGCAGGATTTTAATGCAGTTTTTCATTTCTTCACACAATGCTTTATCATTCATGAGTGAAGAACAAATATCCTGTGAAGCAAGGACATCCTTGATAAAATGCAGCTTCCTTTTTACCACAGGAAAATAAAGTTTAATCTTACCAAGGTTGATCTCAAGTAGGGGCTGTCAGATCTCCGATTTTAATGTAAGAAAGCAGGATTTGAAGCCACTACATGGAAGTCAGCAGTTATGTGTTAAGAAAGTAAATGATGCTTAATCTTTAGTCATTTTGTAGTGTGTGTATCGTAATTCTTTATTAAACGTAAAGTCCACAGAAGCCCCTTTGGTAATCATATGAAATCTCAGAAGGATAAAAATTAAAAGGTTGAACATTAATGTAAATCTAGTTCTGACATTGATTTGAAACCATTTCCAATGCTGGTAAGACCAGAGGAATTTATAATGGAGGAAAGGCAATAAGTGTTACCCTGTTATAAAAACGTCCCGTCCTGAGGTAGGAAATATCCTCTAATGCGGAGCGTGGCAGCGTTGGCCTGGTCCAGAGCATGGCAGTAACTGATGGCCAAACCACACGAAGGCCCCCCTGCACTGTTCTGCTGTGGGAAGATCTTGGACAGAGACTCTGAGGTTTGTTTTTTTAACATTGCTTCTTGGGACCTATTGTCACACTGTGTATAGCTGTAATGTGAGCATATTTTTATTTCTCTACTCTATAACTAAGGATTGTAACTAGGTACTCTGTACCTAAGATGGCACCGTGTGTCGGTGACATTGTTATACTGTAACTAATCTTGTAACTGAAGAAGCTGTACCTAGGTACCTTTGTACCTAATATGGCACTGTAAGTGGTGCCTTATAAATTTTTCACTGTACTTATCTGAGTACACGTGACAATAAAGCCGCTTTTATTCAGTTCAGTTCAATTCAATTCATTCAATTCAATTCAATAATATTATGGCATTTATACTTTGTAATGTTTATGAATAATATAATAATGTAAATGTCCCACGTGGCATATTTAATCTATTTAATGCTGACCAGAAGCATCCCATGTTTACAGACATTGGTATCTGACATGTGTCGACATCACGAAACCCTCAGGCACATCTTTGATCCACTTTAAATATGCCTCAGCACTTTAACACTGCACCTTGGATTGTACTGACACCTAACTTTGCAATGCTGTTGCAAGAACATTTTGCACGCAGGGACAGAGAGCCATGTTCCCTTTATTTCTCCAAGTATACCGCGGACCTCTGATCATACTCCAAAGCCGCCACATCTATGTAAATGGTGTAGAGTATGCTCAACTGGCACTGCTACTGCAGCATTTCTCTACACCAAGGCCTGTATAATTACCAATGTATTTGTGTTCCTATAGTGTCAGCTGATTTGTGATGGAGAGTGAGACCAACAACGTGTGTTCAATTCTCAACCTCTCCTCCGGCCTAAGGTGGGTGACCCTTAGGTTAAGCCACCACCAGTCATCACTCTCTGATGGGTGAGCAGCCCTATGGTCTGATAAGACTGAGGCAACTTTACCTTTTTTATTTGTGTTTCTTTACTTAAATATGGTTGAGGAGATTGCCTATTATGTTTCAGACACAATAAATGTATGAGTTCAAGAAATAGAATTTTCCCTTTACTTCTGCCTATTTTCCCAAGTCCATATAATCTAAATAAACAAATGATTTTGCTAGCTTCTCCATGTTTCTGCTGTGAATTTGCTTTCTATATTCCACTTAAGTAGATTAATGATGTCAAGTAGGCCATTTAAATTATTGTACTATTCAAAAGCATTACAAAATATGAATGTCACATTGTTACATTTTCTGCCTCAGGTAGAAATGCCTTTACAACAGGTTCTTTCTTTCTTTTCTATGCCACTTCTATCGACCTTTTGTTTATTCAATAATTTTTTTGTTTGGAATGAAACAATAGTCGGAGGAGTGAATGAGATTAAAGTGAATGGCATAGTTGTTAGTGTTAGTGCAGGCTAGGGAAAGATGGTAAGGTATCCCAGGTGAGTGAGTTGGCAGCAGAAAGGACATACAGGGTTAATTGTTTGGAGACTTGGTTCAGTTGGCACCTTAGCCTGACAACCCTGATTTGAGATAACAAGGTGTACAGCTGGATGAACACAGCAGGCCAAGCAACATCAGAGGATCAGGAAAGCTGATGTTTCGGGCCTAGACCCTTCTTCAGACCCGAAACATCAGCTTTCATGCTCCTCTGATGGTGCTTGGCCTGCTGTGTTCATCCAGCTCTACACCTTGTTATCTCAGATTCTCCAGCATCTGAAGTTCCTACTAACCCTGATTTGAGACTTTTTGGTTCTTTTGAGCTATGGGCTGTTCATCACCATGGCGTTCTTATTCTCTTTTGCTTTATTCCACCAGGTATTTTTGAGCTTAATCCATTTGTGAAATAAATTCTAGAAATTAACAGCACCGGTTAAAGTTTAGCTTGAGTTTTGTGCATTCCTTTTTCAAACGATAAAATTGTCAGAGCTTTAAGAGAATAATCACCAATTTATCCCTAATGCAACTAAGTGGACAAGTTGTGTAATTGAAGCATGACAAATTTTAAATCAGCAAAGATGTTTATAAATTGTCATAATGTGAATTCATAATTAGAAAATATTTGCACAAAAAGCATGCCAAAATTCCAGAGTATAAGCGTCCTGGTCTAATTTGCAGTTTTTTTTCTCAGTGCAATGCTATTGTTAGTGTAGCTGTCCTGAAGTAGGAGGCCAGATAGCTTAGCTGACTGGATAACTGGTTTGCAATACAGAGTGATGCCAATAGCATGGATTCAATTCCTGCATTACCTAAAGTTACCATGAAGGGCTCTCCTTCTCACCTCTCCCCTTGCCTGAGGCGTGTGACCCTCAGGTTAAATTACCAGCCGTTATAGATTCAGAGATTCGTAAAGATACACAACGTGGAAACAGACCCTTAGGTCCAACTCATCCATGCTGACCAGTTATCCTATGTAAATCTAGTCCTATTTGCCAGCATTTAGCCTATATCCCTCTAAACCCTTCCTATTCATGTACCCATCCAGATGCCTTTTAAATGTAGTGTTCGTACCGGCTTCCACCACTTCCGCTGGCAGCTCATTCCATACATGCTGTGTGAAGAAGTTGCCCCTTAGCTCCCTTTTATATTTTTCCCTTTTCACCTTAAACCTATGTCCTCTAGGTTAGGCCTCCCCCATCCTGGAGAAAAAACCTTGCCTATTTACCCTATCCATGCCCCTCTTGATTTTATAAACTTCTAAAAGGTCACCCCTCGGCTTCCGACACTCCGAAAAATAGCCCCAGCCTATTCAGCCTCTCCCTATAGCTCAAACCTTCCAACCCTGGCAACATCTTTGTAAATCTTTTCTTGTCTCTCTCTCTAATGAGCAAACAGCCCTGTGGTCTGGCAAAACTTTACAGTACCATTGCTTGGTCGTGAATTTCCAAAATATGAACAATTAATCTTTAATTTCATCAAATGATTTAAATCCATGGACATTTATTTAAAAGGAAGGACTTTTAACCAAGCTATGGTAATCTTTTAAAATGATTGCATTTGTCACTTGTCCTAACAGAGAGACCAAGTTTCTAAAAACAAATCTCTGACAGGGATCAACATTGGACATAGCTGCCCTGTGGAATTTTTCACTTGACATTGTTTGGACTATCCAGAAAAAGCTGAAAGACAATGAACAACAGCCACTTCACCTCCAGAAATTACCAGAGATAAACTAAACACAATGAACACTACCATTTCAAAATGGATGCTAAAGTTTCCTGTTCTGTTTTATTGCCATCTTACTTTGTCTGACAATAGAAGATCAAAGCTCAATAGTGTGCTGATAGCCAATTATCACATGATCAAACTTCCACAATGGAGGATCTATTACTTATAAACATGATTGTCTGTTACAGAAAAGCAGTATTATGAAGAAGGCCGACAGCATGGCCTAAAAGTAGCATCTCACTCTCCCAACAGGTTTTTTAAAGCTTCGACCCCACTTCTATCACAAGTTGGAATGTGTCACAGAAATGGAGAACTTACAAATAAATAAACTTTCATTTACAGGGCAACTACTGTGGGAAAAAGACGATTGAGTGCAGTTTTGAAAGAGACCGTCTCCAGAAGAACAACCAACTTTTGGTGCTCAGAATTCCCCCGGACTTCCAGACAGTTAATGAACCTTGGAACATAATCTTATCATTTTCTGAAGGGGGGTGTCATCCATATTCAGGAGAACGCTGTATTCAAGTGGGGAGGAGGGTCAGTGAATAATCACAATTAAGAGCATTGGGGAAGAGGTAGGGAGGCGTAGGTACATGTACACAGGTTGGGTGGAGTCATAGGGAGCTGGGAAGCCTATAGAGCTTATAGGATGGGCTATTAGAAGCGGATGTGAGTCTTTGAGAGCTCATTGACACATTCAGGCAGTCTGAAAGCCCTCTCCGTTGCCTGGAAGTTGAAGTATGCAATTGGGAGGAAAATAGCTGCGAGTGCACTCGGGCTGGGTGCTGTAAGTGACTTAGCCTTGTGGGGAAGTGGGATTTAGAACCCACTGACATTAGAAGTTTTAAAGGGAAAGACACTGCACACAGACCCATGTGCTGTACAACACAGCGAGCTACAGAATCCCTATTCTTTGACCATCTGAAAGCATTGTCCCCGTCCATCTGTTGTACCTCCTTGCCACAGACCCTGCTGGACAACTACATTTCTGGGGACAGAGACTGTGAAAGAACAGGAATATTGGAAGATGTGGTTTAAAGGTGTCAGTATGACTCAGTACCATGGATATGCACTGTTCCTCTTCCTTATATTGATGCAGTAGGCTCTCATTGAAGATATCTACTCACAGAACATCATCTATGGCCATGAAGTGATTCCAGATGGTGTAATAATGGCTATCCGGCCGACATAGACCATGTGTGTAAATGATAACACAGTGTGGAGCTGGAGGAACACAGCAGGCCAGGTAGCATCAGAGGAGCAGGAAAATTGACATTTCAGGTTGGGACCCTTCTTCAGAATTTCAGAATAGTAGCCCAAGCCAAACATAGAATTCCGAGAGGCGTGGTTCTCCACCTGTAATGCAATCAACAAACACATAAAATTGGACCCCATATACAAATTCATACAGGTCAAAACTGGAAATGACACTACTCACCATAACAGCCCAGACAGTATAAATTCCAAGCAGAGTAGAATAACATTGCTTCATCGGAGGCTCCATTGATGATGTCACCTAGCATGGTGACGAAACGTCTGAACGAGAACAAGCCAGCTTGGCGAGCAAGTCAACAGCCTCACCCACAACCCGAGCTACAGATCTTTGCCAAAACTTTAAAGATCCTAATGTCTGACATATCCACAAAATGACCTTAGTCTTCACTTTTGTGAGTTGTCCCAGAAAGGAAGCGAATAATGAGATGAAAGTTGGTGGCATGGCTGTTTATGCTGGTGCAGGTAGATGAACATTGAAGAGATGTTCTAAGGGACTGAGGAGGCAGTATAGAAGTTATACAGCAGAGTGGAATGTTGGCAGGGTGGTGAGACTGAGTGAGAGAAGATATTGCATCCATGCAGGAGTGATAGTGGCAGAGTGTGAGCTTTGGTGGGAGGTGGGTGCTATGGCCGAGACAGAGTCTGGTAGCTGAGACAAGGGTATGCCACCTATTCTGTGTGACGGAGAAAGTCACTGATCTTTTCTTGAAACTGCTGGTTATTTCTCTGCATGGAAACTGCACTGACCCTGGTGATGAGCTCAATCAGCCTGACAGGGTGTTTAAACTACAGACCAACTTTAGGATCCTGTTGGAGAATCACAGTATCTTCTTCTTCTCAACCATGTTCAAATTCTGTCTGTCAATGAGGATGCACTTTCCAAATTCCAGTGCTTCTCTCGATGCACAGCGGCCATTTAAAATGGCACAGACGCAAGCAATGCTGGTCTTTTGGCAGGTACCCACTAAGTGGTGAGTTGTTCCAGCAATGGCAAGTGGTAAGATAGGGCTGGAATCAGATGTTATAGGCATGATAGGGTGTGGGAAGTAATTAATGTGTCAAGTTTAATAACATACAGTGTTCACTGTGAAATAGACCTCCAAAAAACTTGATGCAATCTGAAGTTACTCAAAAAATTGTAAGATTCAGATCTTAGTTTCAGACGTATTTATATGTCTGCATTGATCCAAAGTTATAACAATGGCTGCACTTCAAAGATTGTCTGTAGAGTGGTGTGGGACACCATGAGGTCATGAAAGGTAAATACTAGTTATATTTTCTTTGTGCTTTTGAGATGCCCTGAAGCTACTTTTTGGTAGAGAAATGCAATTGTTTTATTTTACTTCCCATGTTGCTTTTTGCAGGCATTTTAACAGACTTTCATTGTTAAGTTATTAATTAGGAGTTTTAGAACAAACAAAGGACAAAGAAAATTACAGCACAGGAACAGGCCCTTTAGCCCTCCAAGTCTGCACCAACATGCTGCCCATCACAGCTAAACCCCTTACCCTTCCAGGGATCGTTTCCCTCTATTCCCATCCCATTCATGTATTTGTCAAGATGCCCTTTAAAAGTCACTATAGTATCTGCTTCCGCTACCTCCCCCGTCAGCAAGTTCCAGGCACCCACCACCCTCTGTGTAAAGAACTTGTCTTGTACATCACCTTTAAGCCTTGCCCCTTGCACCTTAAATCTATAGCCCCTGGTAACTGACTCTTCTACCCTGGGAAAAAGCTTCTGACAATCCACTCTGTCCATGCCCTTCATAATCTTATAGACCTCTATCAGGTCGCCCCTCAACCTCTGGCATTCCAGTGAGAACAGCCCAAGTTTCTCCAACCTCTCCTCATAGCTAATGCCGTCCATACCAGGCAACATCCTGGTAAATCTTTTCTGTACCCTCTCCAAAGCCATCACATCCTTCTGGTAGTGTGGCGACCAGAATTGAACACAATATTCCAAATGCGGCCTAACTAAGGTTCTGTAATGCTGCAACATTACCTGCCAATTTTTAAACTCAATGCCCCGACCGATGAAGGCAAGCATGCCATATTCCTTGCTGACTACCTTCTCCACCTGCGTTGCCACTTTCAGTGACCTGTGTACTTGTACATTCAGATCCCTCTGCCTATCAGTACCCTTATGGTTTCTGCCATTTACAGTACATTTTTCATCTGGATTAGACATTCTAAAATGCATTACCTCACATTTTTTCGGATTAAACTCCATTTGCCATCTCTCTGCCCAAGTCACCAACCGATCTATATCCAGCTGTATCCTTTGATGTCCTCATCGCTATCCGCAATTCCACTAACCTTTGTATCATCAGCAAACTTACTAATCAGACCAGTTACATTTTCTTCCAAATCATTAGTGTATATTACAAACAGCAAACACTGCGATAGGGTTAGGGTTAGGGTTAGGGTTAGGGTCACAACACTGATCCCTGAGGAACGCCACTAGTCACAGTCCTCCATTCAGAAATGCACCCTTCCACTGCTACCCTCTGTCTTCTATGACCAAGCCAGTTTTATATCCATCTTGCAAACTAACCTCAGACCTCATGTGACTTTACCTTCCATATCAGCCTGCCATGAGGGACCTTGTCAAACGCCTTACTGAAGTCCATCCAGACGACATCCACTGCGCTACCCTCATCGATCATCTTCGTCACTTCCTCAAAAAACTCAACCAAGTTAGTGAGACACAACCTCCCCTTCACAAAACCATGTTGCCTGTCACTAATACACCCATTGATTTCCAAGTGGGAGTAAATCCTGTCTCGAAGAATCCTCTCCAATAATTTCCCTACCACTGACATAAGGCTTCACCGGCCTGTAATTAGCTGGATTATCCTTGCTACCCTTCTTTTTTTTACATCAGTAGGAACTTAGAATGCACCCTTAGGCAAGTTTGGAAGCCATTCTTCTTAGTATTATCTTGTAGCTGCAATGCAGCTATTATGACTCTGTACAAAGCCTCAATGGTTAATCGTCTTTTATTTTCATTGAGTGAAAATCCTAAGTATTGCACAATGCACAGTTCAACTGAAGAAAAAGACAGTTTGAAAGTTATGGTGGTTCAATAAATCATTAGCAAGTTGAAACGATTGAAGAAGCATGTTGCTATTAGCTGCCAGGTTTTCATCATCACTTATAAAATTGGATTCTCGAAGTATACGTTTCAAAATAGCGGGTATCCACAGTTTCACTGGCATGTAAATCATTACGAAAAATCTGAATTTCTCCTCTAGTCTTTCTGTTGGGGAGGGCAGCAGAGGGACGGGTTCAGAAATTAATATTTAGTGTTTAATAAGTGATGTAAGTTGCAGGACTTGAACTGTGACAATTCCATGCCTCTTAGAAGGTGATATAAAAAAGCACAGACACCATTTCACATATAATTTCATAACTCATACTGAGCAATTATTTTAAAAATTGCAAAATTTGATTGAAGAAGTATAGAAAATGAGATGCAAATTTATCTTCTGTTTCTGACAAGAATGATGAAAAGCTATTTACAAAAGATGTCAGACCAATGTTTGACTTTTTAAAAAAATTAATGAGAAGTCTCAGATATAGTGAAATTATTAAATGTAAAATATAGTAATCACTGAACACTATGTAAACCTATTGTAGTCCATGCCTTCCCTCATCGTTTTTAAAAACCTGCATTCTAAGGGTGGAAATAATATTAATCCTGTTTCTTCATATGTTGAAGAAATACTGCTATGCTTTTGAAGAACATCTGGCCTTCAGTGGGCAAAACACTATTAGACACTGGATTGGAAGGTGTGAGATTTATATGTATTAATGTCATGTATTTTAGAATTTAGATTTTGAACTAGTGGCATGTCAATTTTATTCAATGCTATTAAAGTTTTTAATAATTAAATTGTCAGTCTTTCTGGAGCCATGATTTTTGAATCAGTATGTGTGAGAGAGCAGCTCATTGAGTGATCATGGGAATTTGCTTGCATTGTGAGAGTTACTTTTACAAATAAAGAAAATAAACAATGAAAAGAATTAACTTGCTTTTAGTTTCAAAAAATCAGGAATTGATTTTTTTGTTTGTCTAGATAAAAAACATAGATTGTAAAGCTTTTAGTTTCAGTCCACAGAAGATCTTTCTGAAGTTAGATGTAAGAATAGTTTTGTTTTGGAGAAAAGTGTTAGTTCAGAACATGATCACCTCGGTTTCAGTTTGAAATTTAGATGGGAAGTGTTTGGTTGGAAACTGAACGCATTATTTGATGCTCAGAAAGTTTAAGTTCAGTTGTGTACCTAAACAAGGGCAAGGCTGTCGGACTGTCTAAACTAGGAATTGAAAGAAACAATTATGTCAAACCTATTGATATGATAGAGAAGGGAACTCTCTCTGCTGTTGAGTAATGTTTTTCGGAATAGAGGATATATTACATTGCCATTGTTTTGAAGCTTTTCAAATTCTGTGATATTTAAATCACATGGTTTATTCTATTTCATCTTCATTTATTTTGCACAAGAAGCTCTATTTCATTGTTAAAATCAACCCTTCCGTGTTGCTTGTTTGTGTTTCAGTGAAATACCACCTTGTTGAGTTAATGCAAAAAAGTTAGATTTCAGTCAGGAATCTGAATAGTCCAGTTGTAACATCAGCTGGGATCACAACAAATAAAAGATGCGTGCAAATTTTGCATATTGTGTAAATCAACATGCTATTGGAAACTCAAAATATTCACAAGGTAAACTAGTTCTACTGAGATCCTGTGAATTTTCATTGAGTGTTTCCACTAGAACGCTGCAAATAATGGTTGAATGCTGTGCATTGTGAGATTGGAGTGACATCTACAAATTTTTCACAGGCTTACCTTTAGGAAGTAGAGATGAATTGATTAAGACTTTCCCTTAGAAGCTGAAACCATAGTTATTGACATCCCTATCAATTGAAGGTACAGTATTCAACAATACAACAACCACACTTCTCATGTGTTGCACCAGTAAAGAATCTGATAACACTTTCATATAAAACATCTTGTCAGGATTATTTCAGTGATTGTGTGAACCTTATTTTGGTAAAAAAGAAAAGAATTAGTGTATAACCATGTTTATGCATTATTCATTAAAGCACAGCACAACGTGATTGTGCTATGTGAGTTGAATAACCCTTTTCCATCCTTTAAAATTGCATTTTTCAGATAGTGGATAGCATCCAGCCTCACAACAATGTTTAGTTTAAGTATGATTGGTCCTGTTTTGTACACATGTTCACCTCCCACAAACAAACCAATCACCTTTCCGTAAGCTCTGCAAATTTTGGATCCTTTCAAGTCATGTTATGTTTTACAGACTGATGTAAAAGAGCGCAAGGTGCTATCAATACAGTCATAAAAAAAGAATTGTACAATTTCTAATTTTGTAAATAAATCTATCAATTTTTCAGTTACTTGCTCCTGTTTAAAGTATGTATTTTCAGCCTCCCATGTCATCGAGTTAAGTTATTATATATTTCAAACTGTTCTGTAGTTTCATTCACAAAGTAATTACTTTCTCCCCCTTATTTTATTTTACTTTCATTATGTTCGGAAAGCTTTTGAATTCCAAAACTTAGTGTTCTAGGATGTGAGATATTTTGAACTATCAGCAATTCTGCTGAAACAGTACTACCTATATTATGAATTGTTGTTTTACAGCATACTGCCACAAGTTGTGTACAATGACATATAGCCTGCATTTCTTTCAATGTCATATTATTTGTTTCATTTTAATCCCTTTGGGTTCTGTGTCAGCAACATGTTTTTTGCAACACTTAGAAAATATCCCTTAGCACATCACGAAAAATAAACAAACCTATACTGAAAGCTGTGATTTATTTTGGTTCTCTTTACAGAATAAATGAATAATGGAGTTATTGAATTTACTAATATGCATTAAACACTCAATTCTTTTTCCACATTGCTAGAAAGTAGTATAATTTTGGTAACAGACTGCAGTTTGATTTGACTTCAAGGGGGTAAAAGATGAGTTTGCAAATACTTTTATACAGTAAGCACTCATAAGCTACCAGTTCTGTAACTTTGACATGAGACAGTGAGATTTAATAAGAACCAATGCATGGTGTTGCAGGCAATAATTATGAAGATTTTTCAACTTACATTTTCTTAAACCTACAACTAATGCTTGAAGGCAGGTTCTCTGTACCGAGCCTAAATGTCACAGACGAGTTTGTCCACAATTAGCCACCTTATTCCATACTGACATTTTGGATGATGATCCCTTAATTATTGAGTCAACACTGCCTTCAACCTCCAGATGATGTGCCACCCATAGAGCAACCATCCTATCTGAGGCTGACAGTCTGTACATCATGCATGTCAAGCAGGGACAGTGGCTACTGCAAGCAACATTCAGCAATAAACGTTGACATTGAAGTCACTTGATGATCTCTTTGGTGACCTGCACCATCCGGGGATTGAGGATGGAAGCTCTGAGACAAAATTGGAGGGCAGTGTGTCTCTGATTGCCACAACAACCTTGTGTAGGAGGGAATCCCCATTTCACCAATTAGCAATCCATATTGTAAATCTGCTGGGCCTTAAATGGCTTAGAGGTCTCTCTTTCCACCCATTACATAGCAACGATGGTGGAATGAGGGTCTTAATTGGGCATTTGAAGACTTCAATTTTGCCACAGGTGGGCAACTCAGCTGCCTGCAAAATCATGGCAGGGGTGTTGATGGGTGGATTGGCAGCAGGAATACTGTCAATGGCATGGAACACTAATGCTCAAGTCCACCTGTCTATTTTTCCAATCTGAGGGTGGTCTGTAAAAATCCCCCGATAATGTACGGGGTAGTCAATTCAATGTGTCACTTAATAAGACTGTGGGTCAAGGTATGAGTAAACACGTCATAGTCACTCCTGATTAAAATATAAGTAGCAGGTTGGATCATTCCTGGGAAAATGAGTCACAGATGGTGAGTTTTGGTAGGTGGTCATACTTAAAAAACTGAATCCATCAGTAGGTTTGACCTCAGTAAATGTATGTTTCTTTCCCACTGATGAGCAATGATCTGATTCAACTGATTCATTCACAGTCCAGAGGCATGAGAAAAAAGTCCAAAATGATACGTCAGTGCAGCACAGAGGGACAACAGTCTTTTGGATGAACGTTTAAACTAGGGCTTCATTTTATCTCTCAGTTGAACATAAAAGATCCCATGACATTATCTTAAGGAGTTCTGTGGCCACTTTCCAGTGGCCTTACATCTATTGTCACATGCATATTTGGCCTTGCTAAGGAATTGTGCATGGATAAGTACAAATCCCAAGAACGAAAGCAATGGCACTATACTTATATGCAAGACCCCAATTATGCATAATGCTAGATCATTCTTTGCTGTCAAAGTCCTCATTTTGAAGGGTGCCTAAAGAAATTATTTTACCTCAGTCTTCCATTATCATTAGCTCGTGTCTGATTTCTCCCACTTTCTATCTCCATGTGCAATGTGGGAGGAAACAAACTTACAATACCTCCATCCAGTTACATTACCTGTCCTTCCTCTATTATAAATTCCTTTGGTCTTACCAGAATTGGAAATGGTTTCAAATCAATATCAGATATAGATTTACATTAATGTTTTACCTTTAGCATAGAAGCTATAAAGGGCCATGGGGTGAAGGGCATGATGTGGTACCGCTGTCATGATGAGGCATAGGGAATGTGAGGGTTTGAGAGCTCAGAGCTGGCTTTTGTTACTTTTATAAACAGAGCTGGGCCTTGTGGGCCTTCCACCCATCCTCCTTTCCCAGCAGCTTCTGCATTCATTTTGGGGCTGTCAAGCACAACTTTCATAAACTCCCACTCCTGCACCACAGAGTGAAAATCTCAACATCCCAAAGCATGTGCTCCCTGATCGGGTTTGATGAACTGGGAATTATCCTGAATCTGCACTCCAGACCTGAGAGTGCTAATTCCGACCCCCATGTCGCTGTCACTTCTGGGTTCAATTTGTGTTATTGGGTATAATGAAATTGGCCCTCATAAGTTTTGGAAACAGAAAATCCTGGAAGTTCATGCTTTTTTATATATCAGCCTACCAATTTACCTTTCCACTATACTTCTTAATTCCATCTCTCTCTAGATAAACTTCTAATTGTCTATGAACACATTCATACTTCCTACTTTGATAATCTTACCCTATTGGTTGACTTTGAAATGACTTCAACACAATAAACAGGTAGAATTTATTTCCTTTTGCAAGGGAACCAAAACCTTATCCACCTGGAAAGTTCATTCGTATTCTTCAATTATGTTACCCTTTTCAGGAAAATGTTCCACCTGAATTCCTTTATTGTAACTTCGTAATCTTTAACCTCCATTGTCACTATAAAGACAGTATATGAATCAGCTGTCAAATCTCACCATTACCTTCAAAACATCATTTCAAACCTTTGACATCCCTTCTTTTCTGAGGAAAACGAGTATTATTTTCACAGAAGTGTCTTTGTTGCTGACCTCTCCACTTTATGACAGGTAATAATAAGCCCCCCTAAATTGCACAATGGAACCAGAGGTTACTGTTATAAATGAGGTCCAGTCAAGTCTTCATAGTGCAATAATGAAACCTCTTTTAATTTGTATTTTTTTCTCTCTGCTCATGCAAATTCAGTAGCTTTTGCAGAAAGCAGGCTTGTTATAAAATTAATGTGGCAGTGATGTAGGCTGCATATTTATTCTTTAAATGAATAAAAAGGATCTGTAAGTGAAAGTGTTCAATAGCTCTTATATTGAACATGTATCCAGTTAACATGATTAAGACTACACAAACGAGGGTCCTCCAATAGTGTAGAAAGCCAATTTAATTCTCAAAGGCAGTGCACACATTTTTCTTGTCACATGAACCTTGTGAGTATGAGTAATAGTTATTAATTCAAACATATGATTAGATTCTGTATTTTCTTTGCAGTGTCATCCAAAATTGAATTGAAAAATTATAACTCAAATGTTTGAATGCGTTCCTAGTATAGTATACTTGCCTTACTGAAAGTTCTTATTTAAGGTACTCTATTATATAAGCTGAATGAGTTAGGCATAGTTTAGATATTTGCTTTAATCTGAAGTTACAAACCTAATTTTTCTGCAAACTTAAGTAAATGCATCCAAAAAGTGTTCAAAAATCTTTCATTCAAACAAATATTCAACAACAGAAATTGCAGTGTGAGTGGGATACAACAGTTAAATTTGGGTAGTACAGATGGTTTTGATGGATTTCCAATAGATTTACTTGAGTGCAATTGTGTTATGTGATTTTTTTTCCATGGCAAGTTAAAATAATTAAGAAAAAGACAAAGGACTAAAAGTGCAACAGCCAATTGTAGAAGAATAAAAATGGGAGCTACACATGATACTCGAGTTGCAGTAAAAGATCACAACAAAGTAAGATTTTTGTTAAAATAAATTCAGTCATGCAGAAAATGAAGAAGGGTCCAGACCCGAAACGTCAGCTTTCCTGCTCCTCTGATGCTGCTTGGCCTACTGTTTTCATCCAGCTCTACACCTTGTTATCTCAGATTCTCCAGCATCGGCAGTTCCCACGATCTCTGAATCAATTTTAACCCCACTGCGAAGCCATTTCTGAAGAAGGATCCAGACCTAAAACGTCAGCTTTCCTGCTCCTCTAATGCTGCTTGGCCTGCTGTGTTCATCTAGCTCTACACCTTGTTATCTCAGATTCTCCAGCATTGGCAGTTCCTACTATCTCTGCATTGTATAAACCACTTTCATATTTTAGATGAGTAAGGCCAATGTCAGTTATCAGAATTATTTCTAAACAGCTTTTTGTTTCAAATTCTAATGAGAGGAATTTCAGCAAACAAGCATCGTTTGTGTACGTGTGCCTCTCTCCCTGTCTGTGTGTGTGTGTGCGCGCACGCACACGTGCATATTTAACTGACTCCTGTTCTTGGCTATTCAGGGCTAAGAAAGTGTGAGCCAGAGAAATAGCTCCTTATAACTCATTTAAGTTTTCCTTAATTGATCCTGATTATTAATGTAATTGGATTACGCATTTATTCCCGAACTAAATAATAGACTTTTGTAAATTGGCATTTCTGAAATAAAACACAGATCACTTTTCTGGTAAATTACCTGAAATCAGGTATTTTTTTCTGCAGACCTTTGTAGATTAGCAATCATGTTCATCCACTTCTGATGTGTCACAGGACAGGAAATAAAAAATAGACATATGTTATATAGATATCTCTCGGGGCTTTTAAGTAGTTGTGGGAAAATTTATGTTTTCATAATCCTCATACCATAGAGACTTTTTCATGCATTCTTGAAGCCAGGTTTCTTAGAGATGTAAAAAATCTGCAGCTTATAGTTGTTTGCATATTGCCCAATATATTGTAGTTCTCAATTTTAAATAAAGCCAAATGGCTTGACCCATTGTCACCAACTGAAAGTGCATGTATTACCTCGAAATAGCAATGCATTACTAAAATGACTAAATTTGAAATCTGATTAAGTGAAAATAAATTCCAAATTGAAGTTATGTTATTTTCACTCTTGTTCAGATACTCAGGCCTAGAAATTGGGAAGTACCTTTTACATGAAAGATTTGGATCTGAGGGTTCCCAGATATTTGGCCATGGATCTCATTCTCAAAAGTGAAAGTGCTGCAAGGTAATGTCAAGTAGGTAATTGGTGGAATATTATGGTGAGCCACTGCTAAATAATAGAGGATATAATGGGGGAAATCAACAGATATTTGGGTCAGCCAGCAATGAACCCCAAGGATCAATCCTTGGTTTGAGGACATTGAATCTGGAGGATCAGGAGAGAATTTGGGTTTGTGACTGGGGTTGCTGGATTGGGGTCCCAGGGAAGAGAGATTTCTAGGCTGGGATACCAAGGACTGCAGGCTGAGTAGAAACACCTATTATCTTGAACCCAGCAATGCTGGTGATCAGAGAATGGTTTAATCTATGGTCAGGATGAGCACTTCTGGTGTTCCTAGCTCCACTTTACCTGAAAATAATTTCATTTTTTTCTCAAGTGTGCATTGAGATGATTTTCCCTGAGTGCTGCAGGCAAAGTCAGTCTTCTGATGTTACACCAAACAAGTTTTGTGCCCCTTATTTGCATATGTATGCTCCAAGCATTGGTTAAGACCTCCTCTTCCTTGTTTTTGCCCAAACTTGCATGCTCTATGTTTCTAGTCAGTTCCTGCTCCCTGTCCACCATTTTGAGCTGCCCACTGGGCCGGGTCGTGCCTGAAAATTGGGTGCAATACAAAGGTTAGGTCTCTGTGGCCACCAGTCATGGAAGACTGCCCAAATTATTGGAGACAACAAGGTGCAGGGCTGGATGAACACAGCAGGCCAAGCAGCATCATAGGAGCAGAGAGGCTGACGTTTCGGGCCTAGACCCTTCATCAGAAAAGGG
>NC_063332.1:157458638-157485269 GCF_021869965.1 Rhincodon typus | reverse complement strand
CTCGGATTCTCCAGCATCTGCAGTTCCTACTATCTCTGCCCAGATTATTGCACTCTTTTGATTCTGCCTTTCTTGTGCTTGTACATTTTTTGCTGTTTTACCATTGGTGACTGCACTTTCAATTCTATTGAGCCCAGTTTTTGGAATTGTCTTCTAAGATGCTTCACCACTCTACCATGCTCTGCCCCTTGAGGATGCTTTTTCTTAAAAAAAACTGAAATGTTTGGTCAAAGGGATATTATGTCCTCAAATTCTTGTATGACTTGGTACCAAATTTAGTCTGATAACATACTTGTGAAATGAATTGGAAGACTTAGTTTTTACAATAAAAAGATGCTTTTTAAATATAATTGCTGTTCAGGTGAAAGTCACCTAAATTATACTCAGTGTCACATTTGCTTGGCTAATTCTAAAACTGATCTCCCTCCCAATAGCAAGTGTACAGAATGATCCACTGGGTAAAACTAAAGGTTAATATAACTGTGACCTTTTCATGTCGTAACAGAGTACAAGTTCTGACAGAGATGGACTCCAGAATCCCCATTGAGCTCATTACACTGCTTAGACGTTGCTTATCAAATCAGTATTTTTGAATGCTTTTGATTTAAATTGCTTAGGAAATGGGCACAGTGGGCAGCACTGTAGTTCAATGGTTAGTGCTGCTGCCTCACACAGTGCCAGGGACCCAGGTTTAATTCCAGTCTTGGGTGACTGTCTGCGTGGAGTTTGCACATTTTCCCTGTGTCTGCATGGGTTTCCTTCAGTTGCTTCAGTTTCCTCTCACAGTCCAGAGATGTGCAGGTTAGGTGGATTGGCCATGGGAAATGAAGGGTTACAGGGATAGGGTAAGGAGGGGTGGGTCTGGGTGGAGACAGTCATCAATGGTAGACGATCAGTGTGGACTCAATGGGCTGAATGGCTTGCTTCTGTGTTGTAGGGATTCAATGATTCTATGAAATTAACACTGAGAAAAGACATTTCCTTCTCGCACATACTTCTCTAAATAGACCGAGTATGTATTGAATTGTTCATGGGATATGAATGTTGCTATCAAGGCCAGCATTTTTTGACCATTCTTAATTTTCCTTGAAAATGTGGTGGTGAGTTGCTGCACAAACACCAGGGAACAATCATCTCAAACAAGAGAGAGAATTTAACAAGCTCCTCTTTTCAATCCATGACTTTACCATCATCTGAATCATCTACCATAAATATTCTGCAAGTTGCTATTGGCCAGCATCTTAACTGGATTAGAAATATGTATACTGTGACTGCAAGGACAAGTGTCCTTTGGCAGTAACTTCAAAACCTGTCACATTTGCACCTACAAAGAGGGCAGCAGATGAATACAAATATTTACACGTATTCTTCCGAGTCACATATTACCCGGAATTGGAAATGCATCACAATGTTGTCAGTGTGTCCGGATCAAAATCCTGAAATGCCAACTCTAACAGCACAGTGTATATCCCTGCACCACAGGGCACTCCAAAGATTTAAGGTTTAACTCATTACCATCTGCTCAAGAACAACTAGGGGTATTTGTCTTGCCAGTGACAGTCATGACCCAAGAATGAATATTCTCAAGATATAGTAAGAACTGCCGATGCTGGAGTCAGAGATAACAGTGTGGAGCTGGAGGAACACAGCAGGCCAGGCAGCATCGGTGGAACAGGAAAGCTGACGTTTCGGGTCAGGACCCTTCTTCCTTTATGATAGGAATGCTGAGTTATTAACAGCCGACATTATGAACCTTGCAATACATAAGAACGATGAGGTTCATTTGTTACAGTTAGCATAAATTGAATGAGAACAAGGGTCTTTCACCGTCTGCTTTCCATGTTCTGCTAGTTGAAAAGGCTGTAGAATTTGATTAATTCTATTTTCTGAACTTTTTTAAAAAATTCATTCACGGTATGTGGGCATTGCTGGTTTGGCCAACACTTCTTGCCTATCCCGAATTGCCTAGAGGTCAGTTAACAGTCAAGCACCTTGCTATGGTTCTGGAACCACATGTAGGCCAGATTAGGTAAGGATGGCAAATTTGCTACCCTAAAGGATGTTAATGAACTGAATGGGTTTTGTAACAATTGGCAACGGATCCATGATCACCATTAGACTCTTATTTTCAGATTTTTCATTAAGTACAAATTTACAATCTGCGTTCGGAGGAAGGGTCACTGGACCTGAAATGGTAACTCTGATTTCTCTCCACAGATGCTGCCAGACCCTGCTGAGTTTTATCGGCAAATTTTGTTTTTGTCCCCAGAACATTACTTGAATGTTGGATATCATTAGGTCATCGGCTCCCCAAGTCAATGCTTTTTATTTTTCTATCTTCAAAAAATAGTTGTAAAAGTTGTAGGAACAGAAACTAATCCTAAATCAGATTCCAATACCTTTTTGCTTTTTAAACAATTTTTGAACTATTCTGTGTTACTTTTGGAACTGAGTGTAGTCAAATAGTTTTTTTTTCTCCAGATGGTTGTGTAGCATTCTGTTGACTGTTGTGTTACATCATCCTAATGAGAACACTCTGTGTGTTGTGATGGCAGTTAGATTTTGCCAGTAGAAATGTCAATTGAGCACATATCCTGGGTCTGGTGCATTAGACTCTGAAACATACACAGGGAATTTTGTCACAGCTCTGAGAGTATGCTTTTAATCTCAAGACTGGTTCATGTTCCAGCTGTAGATTGGTGCAACCATTGCAGAATGGATTGTCCTGTATCAAATGGCACCAACCTGGAACTGAGCTGAAGTGCAGAGCCTAATGAGGCACCAAGTACATGAAATGGTTATCCATCTGACATGTTACATCAGGCTCCAGTCCAAACAAGGATACAGAGGGTTCTGCTATTACATATGTTCCAGCAACGTGAATTGGCTGTAACGCAATTGAAGAATAGGGAAATGCTATTTCTAAAACGCGAACTTGTATTGGATATAACACAATTCCATCAAGTAGGCACCTGGCTTTCAGGAGCCCTTTGCTAATGATATTTAAAATGTACTTGTACAATGATGTGAATCTGAGAGTCTGAGACAAATTCTCTCTGTCAGCCTTCATTAAAACTGAAAAGTAAGAAGCCAGTAGGTCTGTTATCAGGAAAATCAGGGTGTAGGGGAGAATGAAAAACAGTATATCTAACTTACCTTGGAAGGAAATACTGTGAGGCACAGGACTTGGGTACGACAGGAGGCTCCAGCAGCCTATTTAAGTTATTAGTCAGATCCTGGTTGACTTATGTTTCAACTTGATTTTCCCACTTTGCTCCATATCCCTTGATAGCCTTATGGTGTGGTGATAAGATCACTGAAGAAGTCTGAGTTGCCATGGCAACATACACATTATGTAGACATCGAAGTCTGGAACTATGGATAGTGGTGGTAGACACTTCAATGTTCTTTTAGTCACATTGCTGACCAGGAATCTCTCCCAATCTTACAATCTGCTATTGGCAGCGTTGGAAGAATTTGCCGGTCATAGTCAATCTTTTTAGTCACATTATGAACGCACCTTCCCTGGCCATTGAGTTCTGAGGCGGGATTTGAACCTGGATCTTCTTGCCTACAAAGGCTTACACCTTTCACAACCTCAGGATGTTACACAGAGCTTGACAGCCACTGAAGTATTTTTGAAGTGCAGTCATTGTAGAAAATACAGCAGCTAATTTTCGCACAACATTGTCCCTCAAGCAACAATGTCATAATGACCAGACAATCTGTCATTGTGTTGCTGACTGAGGGATAAGTATTGACCAGGACACTTGGGTAACTGTCCTGCAGTTTTTGGAAATAGTGAGGACAGTTGTGTTAATCGAGAAGGAGCTGTGAAGCTGCAGTCACAGTCGGACCAATCTGTGTGAACAGCTGCTGACAGTAGTGCAATCCTTTGTGTTACACTTTTTTGGTGGCCTGCCCCTTAACCCGTTTTTCCTATAGGCCTGTTATTTCTATAGTATGATTTTCTATAACACGATGTTGCGCTGAAACGTGACTATCATGTTATTGCGGAACCCCCTGTATGCTTAATATTATTGAAGCAATTTCAATTCCATTGAAAAAAAATCCATAAACAGTACTATATCCAGAAAACATTTGCAAGGAAAGAAACAGGCAAAATTAAAAATAAATTACAATTTATAGATCTATGATTCTAGTGTGACTAGAAAGCCTGTGCGCAATTGCTCAGCACTTCTGTTTAAATTGTCCAGACGGTATCTTTTCTTCATGTAGCATTTACTTACAGAAAACACTATATGGGGTTTATATTGATTTTGGGCAATAATTTGAAGTGGGCAATATCAGTTTACCCAATTATTATCAATCCCTTACAATTTTTCTTTGTCTTGACTTCAATTCCCATTTCACACTATCACCTGAAGCTGAAGCTACCCCTCCCAACAAACGGTATAGCACATGGAAAGGAAATGTAAATTGTTGCATGTAGTTTCAATGAAAGTGTTTTAGGATCAGAGAAATATTTTTTGTGGAATCACAGTAGCATCTTAAGCTTATGTTTAATTGTGGTTTTGTTTGACTGGAGCCTAAAGAAGGAGGCATATAATGCATCTTGAGAATTTGAATAATTATTTGTTTTTATTTGCTCATAGATGTCAGCATCATTGATGCCATGACAACTGATCAGAACTCTGAAGTACAATGGACGTTGTTAGCTTTTAGCTCCAAAATGTGTTGTTATAAGAACTCTACTACTCTTCTTGGGGGAAAGATAAGAACAGAGCTGGCAAATCCATGTCCACTCACTTCCTCCTATTTCCCCATGATCTGCTGTTCCTTTTGAAGTGAATAGTGACTGACTCACCACAGCAAACACTTGTGAGAAAATTTGGTTCCTGTGACTATCACTTTTCTTGTGTCTGGATTCCACACATACCTCGCTCTCTGTGACAGGCTGGCTTCCTGCAACCCCTCCACTTCTATCATGTTCTCCTCTACTCGTGTTATTAGAGGAATGAAGAGTAAACCTCTCCTTTTTTATCTCCATTTTCGGACATTATGTGTTTTGCTTATCTAGCAATAAGAGGAGCCAGGTATGTTACACAACTGTCTAGCCCTGCAGTGCTCTTCACACTTAACCAATTCAAATGTCCAAAGTTGTGCCACTGGGAAGCTTCCTTCAAACAGTTAGTCATTCTTTGCACTGCATCATGCATGTCTGCTAGCCATGGTTCTTTATTGTGTGACCACTCTATGACTCCTCGAAAGTATATAATAGTCCTTGGTAATGCATGAATTGGTCACTTTGCACTTATGGCTAGCATATTCGACATACAGGGATGCCACATTGCTGTCATGTATACCACTCACCTTGCAAGACCTGACTTAGACATTGAATTTTTATGGGAACTTCACCATTTTTGCTTACTTCCTCCCATCAGCTCCAATCTGACCTTCCTTATGAGGTTTGCAAGCTGACACCTCAAGTTCACTGGGATCTGAACACCTCTCTTTCCAAGACTGCCTTTATGAGCAACTCTAAGGAAGTTCATGTATTATTACATAGATTCTAGACAAGATAGGCAGTGAACCTCCATGACAGCTACACAAGATTTGATGCTCTCGTATAAAGACCATCACTTTCTGTCAGTCCTTGCTCAATGCAATGGAATCAATGTATTGTGTTCAGTGGGTCAGTTATCTTAATGTGATGCAAAGTCAGTAAACACAGAACTTTCTTCATACCCTGTTACCCATTGCATTTCATCTGAGACACAGCACTGACCTGAGCATTATATCAGTCCAGGCTGTCTATGTGTGGTGGCTTGGCCTCATTTAGCAGCGTTCAGGAAAAAAGATGGCCGTCTCTCCAACACCACATTCACCAGCATCTCCAGTTTTCTGTCCACAAAGCAGGATGTCAACTTACCTTTTTAGACCATCTTCATGGGGATAATGCTGAACCTCACAGTTTAAAGGGCTGTCCTGTCTTACAGTGCGCAACATGTTATGGAGCTCGTGTTTAACTCTTGGGCATATCGTGAAGTCTTGGCAGCAGTGAGGGCTTCCAATTGTCAGGTAACAAAGTGGCCAGTGGAATAATTGATGAGAAAGTTCAGAATGGGCCAGATGGGCTCTCCAGCATGAATCTCACTCGGAAAAGCACATTGCCAAAAATGGGAAATTTCAGCCCTCGAAATCTTTAAATCACATTCCCACATTAACTTTTCTGGATTGTGTCTTAATTTATGCTACCGTGATCATATAAAATTGATTTTTAACTCATTAGTGAAGCCTTAATTTTTCTATTTATATAGCACCTTCTAACCTAGTAAAATGCCACAAAATGGTGCCCAGAGTTTTATCAATCAATGTTTTTTCTCAGGCAGATAATAAGAGATTAGATATCTAAGCAGGATCTTGAACAAATAGGTTGGTTTTAAGAAGTTTTGGAGGAAGAGACCGAGGTATAAATGTTTGGAGGTTTAGAAACGGAATTCCAGAGCTCAAAGCCTAGAGAGCTGAGTGTCTGCCTGTCATGGATTAAGTGATAAAAATACAGAATGGCTCATAAACTGGTTGGCAATGATGGGAAGTATAGTGTTAAGTGTTGATTCAGTACCAGGGAAGAGCTCAATTGTTGTTCAGTCATGTGAAGAAAGAAATGCGAAAACATTGACTAATTCAAGGAGCTCCAAGTGAATGAACAGAGCAAGCACCAGATATGTTCCAGGCTTCTGTCACTGTGACTGTAATATACAGAACTTTACATGCTGATATGAGTGAAGTGTTGATGATGCATATTCAATGAGACATCCTATGCAACTAGTAGCATTTACAGTGAATGTCACTCTACAGACGTGTCTTGGGAAAATGCTCATACAGTTCTAAAATACAAGGCTAAAAATTAATTGCTGTTGCAATTTAATGTTACATGGTCCCTTGAAAGGTTGTGACCGCGTTTGGAATTAGAAAGATGTGGTGAGCCGTTTTGAAGTCTCAAAGTCATTGGAAAAGATTAGCGATCCATATGCAGGCTGAATTTGCCAGGAATAGGCAAGAAGTGACAGATTAGTCCATAAGGACAGAAAAGCAATGCAGAGGAGAAGCATCTGTGCTGCCGCCTCAGATAATTTAGGAAGACTAGATTCTATGTAACACCACTTTATGACCTTGGGTTATCCCAAAAGATGTTACACTCAATTAAGTACCATTGAAGTGTGGACACAGTTGTGCAGTGGAAAATATCCCAACCAGATTGTGCACAACAAGCTCCCTCCAATGATAATTTGATAGAAGTTTAATCCACTGTATTAATTGTGGTTGGATACATTTTTGCCAGGACACTGGAGAGAGTACCCTGCTTTCCTTCAAAATCCTGTAATGAGATAATTTATGTCTGGCTGAGAGAGAAGATGATGTTTTTCTTTAACACCTGAAAGAGGGCACCTTGAGAAGTACAACACAGCGAAGGGTTTGTCCACAAATCTCTGGAGAGGAACTTGCTCCCTAGTTTTGTGACTGTGAGGCAATACCAGTAAGCCAGCGCTGATAAAGATGCATTGATAGTCAATAGCTTCTGTCTGAGTTTGCCTTTAAGCCAATTGGTTAAAGTTTTGTGAAAGGTACTTTGCTTTTCACAACTTTTTTTTCACGAGCGTAATGCTGATATTTGGCACTTGAATGGAAAAGTATTTAATTTCCTAAAGCTGTTATCTCTATCATTAATGAGGTCAGAAGTTCAGCAAAATTAAAAGAAAAGTAACTTGGGCAATCAATCTTAGAACTTGAATCGCCTCTTATTTAAATTACAAAGAAGTGAAATGCTGTCAAAGAGATCACTGTGAATTCAGAAAATGGCTTTGATTTGGTAATAATACTTCAGCAGTTGTATTTATTGACTCATGGCCAATACAGCAATTAATCCTTTAGAGCTGACAAGAATTGCACATAGGAGCCAAAATTAGCTGTGTAATTCTTTTTTTTTAATCAGGACTTGTACTTAATCACATGTGATAAAGTCTAAAACGTATAAAGTCAATGGGAAAAAAACTAGATTGAAAAACATGAGTTGCCTATAATTCCCTGTCAAGAAAATTAAGTTCATGGAGGATGTGACATGCTTAATAGATCATTTCAAATCACCTATTGCATTCTTCTAAATGTGAAACAGTTGTATATTTGCTTCTATACCTTTCCTTTTTCATTATTTGAAGTCTGGATCTAACATGATGCACATGATTTTTGAAACAGTAAAATAAAAGCAAAATATGCCAGATGGTGGAAATCTGAAACAAACACAAAGCATGATGGAGAAAGTCAGCAGGTCTGGCAGCATCTGTAGAGAGAGAAACAAAGTTAATGTTTTGAATATGGAATAACTTTTTCAGAGAAGGTTCTGAAGAAGAGTCATACCAGTCTCGATACTTGAACTCATTATTGTTTTTCTTCTCAGATGTTGCCAGACCTGCTGAGGTTCTCCAGCATTCTCTGTGTTTCTGTAGGAAATAGTAAAGCCCACAACTAGTTTCATACATAACTGTGCCTCTAATTAATCAGACTAAATGACTCTTGCCTGTAAATCAACAAGTTATATAATTTTAAATGACCAAAGATATGTTAGGAACTCAAACCCTTCGACAAGTTCCCTCATGGCATTCTGGTACAAAAGGTGAAGTCACTTGGTATCAGGGGTGAGCTGGTGAGATGAGTACAGAACTGGATTAGTCATAGGAGACAGAGGGTAGAGGTGGATGGATGCTTTTTGGAATGGAGGGCTGTGACTGGTGGTGTTCCACAGGAAATAGTGCTGGGACCTCTGCTGTTCATGATCTACATAAATGATATAGAGGAAAACATAGCTGGTCTAATTAGTAAGTTTGTGGGTGATACAAAGATTGGTGGAGTTTCAGATAGTGAGGAGGATTGTCAAAGGATACAGCAGGAGGTAGATCAATTGGATACATTGGCAATAAAAACGGCAAATGAAGTTTAATCCGGACAAATGTGAGGTGATGCATTTTGGAGGGTCAAGTACAGGTGGAAATTATACAGTTAATGGCAGAACCCTGAGGAATATTGATATGCAGAAGGATCTGGATGTGCAGGTCCTCAGATCACTGAAGGTGGCAACACAGGTAGATAAGGTACTAAAAAATGATTTACGGCATGCTTGCCTTCAGTGGAAGGGGCATTGAGTATAAGGATAGACAAGTTATGCTGCAGCTTTATAAAAATTCAGTTAGGTCACACTTGGAATATTGCATACAGTTCTGGTCACTACACCACCAGAAGGATGTGGATACTTTGGAGAGGGTACGGAAAAGGTTTACCAGAATGTTATCTGGTATGGGTGATTTTAGCTATGAAGAAAAGTTGAATGTACTGTGCTTGTTTTCACTGGAAAACAGGAGATTGAGTGGCGACCTGATAAAAGTTTATAAGATTGTGAATGGCATAGGTAGAGTGGAAAGTATGAGGTTTATTCCCCAGGATGGAGTGGAGACTAGGTTACTAGGGGACACAGGTTTAAAGTGTAAGTAGGGATGATTAAAAGAGATGTGCGAGGCAAGGTTTTCACACAAAGGGTGGTGAGTGCTTGGAATGTGTTGCCAGGGGCGGTGGTGGAAGGAGACATCATAGCAACTTTCAAGAAGCATCTGGACGAAGACATGACTAGGAAGGGAATGGGGGATACGGATCCTGTAAGTGAAAACAGTTTTAGTATGGAAGGGCAAAATGTATCAGCATAGGCTTGGAGGGCCGAAGGTCCTGCTGCTGTACTGTATTGTTTTTTTTGTTCTTTGTTCTTTAAACACTCCTTCTTAATGGTGAAACTTATATGTTGCTAGTTGGATGCATTATGTGGATATCCCATTTATCTACTTCTGCCAGAGATTAATCATTTTAAAATGGAATATAAATAAATATTCTTTCTGAGGTAAATTAAGGACATCCTATATCAATCCTATTTACTGCATTTGAAAATAGAGACACCAATTTCAACTGTGATAAATACAGAAAGGATCATATAAATGGCAGGGATATAGTAAAATACACTCAATAAAGAAAAATAAAACCCTCTGTTTATAGCACCTGTTTCCATTTGAAAGGATTTACAGTTGCTTAGGCAGATTTTTTTTGAAGCTATACTCTACTTGTCCATTCATATTTCAACTCAGTTTTTAGTACTTGAGCTGGTGACGGATCTTTCACACCTGGTTGACTAAACCATATACCTGTCAGTAGCATAAAAATGTGGATAAATCCAGACTTTAAGCTTGTGTTTGACTTCAAAGGTTTGAATTCTCATGTTTCACATAAAAAGCTCAAACTACATCAGTGAGCCATGAAACAACAATTCTGCTGTAGACTTGGTGATATACTTGGAAGGCAAACCTAAATGACAGTAATATTACACATTGCTCCTCCTGTTACCTGCAAGGAAAAATGATAAGCAGCGAAGCATTGAGAAATTATTATATTGCCTACCTCCTGAGCCTTTGCTTCTTTACCAGTCTAGTGTCCTGGAGACTTTCTGAATTGCGACAACCTCATTGATGGCTGTTGGCATATTGATGTCAACCTTGTAGAAATAGCCAGTATGAAAAGACCTTGGTATAATACACCATCCATAGGATACAGAGTTATGTGAACATTTGCATGACTCTTTCCAGTCAACTTATCGTTTAAATGATGCATCCTGATTAGGTTTACATGAACTGTATCTGTCTGGATGCACCGATTACTAATTGGTAATAGGAAAATAATTTTAATCCACAAATTTAGTATTTTTCCAAATATTGGATAAGGTTACTGAAACTTCAATATTGGATTACAATTAGGTTTTTCAATCTATTGATATTTTGGTGCAATTTTTAAAAAAAGACATAATATAATGGAAAGTATCATTTATAAATGTATATAGTTATACAGGTTTCATTTCCAGAATGTAGCTGTTTGATTGTTATTCCTTTCAGATATTTTATTGAGAAGAAATCTGTACATAGACTTAAATTGGCTGTCAAGCATTTTCATTGAGTATGCAGTTAAGTTTCTAACTAACTTTAATATGAAATATATTTATCAATCCAATAGTAAAGAAGGAAATGTGCTATTAATGATTTGTGTGATCTGAGTTTTGAGTTAATGTTCGCTTAATATTTGGTGAAATGTACTGATTTCAGAGGCTAAATATTAAAACACCAACGATAAGCTAACATACAGGTGATTTTATCGTCTAATTATAATGTTAAAATTCTCTTATCCCTGGAGAAATGAGGCAGCAAAGCTGTGGTCAGTGTAAAATCATTTTTAAGATTAGATTCCTATCTGAAAGAAGGTTATTTTCTTCATAGGTCAATATTAATACTTTAAGGTCCTTTAAATTCAATTAATGTTATAGATTAACAGTGTTGTTTTAAATTCTCCTATCTATAGAGAAATTAAATAGCTTGAATTGTGTTCTAATATAATGTGATTCCATTCAATTGATTTTTTAAATTCTAAAGAAAAGTTTCCTAGCCTACTAAACTATAATATTCAAACCACAAGAACAGTAGGTTACCCAGTTTTGTGTACGTGTCGTATCATTTCATCATGAATTATATCCTGTTAGACATACTGTTTCATCAAACAATTACCAACTAAATAATGTCTGCAATTTTTATCATGTGCTGACTAAGTGTTGCTGTGTTGTTATTGAACCAGTAATCCAGAGACCTGAGCCTGGAGATATATTCTCCCCATGACAACTAATGGAAGTTAAATTTAACTTACTAATAACTCTGGAATTCAAACCTTGTCCCAGTAATAGTGACCATGAAACTATTGTTGATTATTGTGAAGATTCATCTGGTTCTCTAATCTGCAGTCCTCATGGTCTGACCATGTGACTCCGACCTACAATATCATTATTAACAATTTACAACCTTTGACATTGCTGAGCACCTCATTTAGTTTACCAAACTGTTACAGTCAGAAGGAATTAAATTGAATAGACCACCTGGAATTAACCCAGGCATGAGAAATAGCAACAGCACATCCAGCTTTTTAATCCTGCAAAGTCCTCCTGAATAATAGCTGGGGTCTCGTGGCTAAATTGGGAAGATTGTTCCACAGTGTAGTTAAGAAATAGCCTAGCATAGTCATACTCACTGCATCAAACTTTACCTCTAAGCTCCAGAAAACACCTTTGCCATCCTTAGGTATGTTGTGTCTATCTGACATCACAGTTGTATACAGTCAAGAGTACATGTCCCTGACACCCTTCAAAACTGACATGACATCCCATGAAGTCTCAAGGCGTCAAGGCAAATGGTGGCCTGGTTCCTCAGTGGTTAGCCAATTCCACACTGGCCTGTGCCCACAATATAGGGATTCTATTCTGTGAAATATGGACAATGTAACATCCTATTAATTATCATATAACACACACCCTGTCCCCTCTTTCTCTCAAATTATGAATCAGTACTTCTCCATGTTGAACATCAATTGAAAGAAGCACTGAAATTACTTTAACTCAGTCCTGTTCCTGAGTTTCTACATTCTTAGGTAGGTGACATTAAAATCCATTCCCAAGTGTGGCTTTGTAGTACCACTACTGGCCAAGCTACCTGAGTCCCGAGGGACATAGTTACTAGACTGTACCTTTTGCAGGTAGTTAAGGGAAGCAACAAGAGGGAAAAACCTACTTGACTTTATACCTCACCAATCTATCAATCATCAATGTACTAGTCCATGACAATACTGATTGGAGTGACCATCACACAGTCCTATTGAGACAAAGCTACATCTT
The DNA here is from genome assembly GCF_021869965.1 of Rhincodon typus. Taxonomy (NCBI): domain Eukaryota; kingdom Metazoa; phylum Chordata; class Chondrichthyes; order Orectolobiformes; family Rhincodontidae; genus Rhincodon; species Rhincodon typus. The sequence continues at coordinate 157,472,509 of NC_063332.1, read as the reverse complement.
TGTATTGAGGATATCCTTCAACATGTTGTGTAGCAGGACCACTGTGCTTAATATAGATTTCAAACAGATCCAACAACTCAAAACTGGTCATCTATGAGACACTATGGGCCATCATCAGTGCCAGCATTGTATTCCACCACACAGTAAAAACCTGCTCACTGACATTCAGTTTGGGTTCCACCAGGGCCACTCACCTCTGACCTCAATATATCCAAACATATATTGAGGAGTGGCAATCTAGAGGTGAGTTAGCAATTAATTCCTCTGGCATCAAGGCAACTCTTGACCAACTGAGGCTTCAGGGAGTCCTGCCAAAACTGGAGTCAATAGGAATCAACAAGAGGAGACTCCTTACTTCTTGGAGTCATAGCACAGATAAAATTGATTGTGATTGATGGAGACAACAAAACATCACAGTGTAAGTTCCTCAATGTAGTGTCCTAGGCCCTACCTTTTTCAGATGCTTCATCAAGCACCTTGCCTCCATCTTCAGGTTGGAAATGGGGATGTTCAGTACTGTTCATGGTACTTCATATACTAAATCAGTCTGTGTCCTTTTGCAGCGAGACATGGATAATACTCAGGCTTAGGCTCATAAGTGGCAAGTAACATTCAAAACCACACAAGTGCCAAGCAATGACTATCACCAACAGAAGAGAATCTAATTGTTTCCCTTTATCATTCAATGTTATTGCTATTGGTAAATTACCCCCTATTCATATCTTTGGAGTTACCATGGAACAAAATCTGAACTAGACCAGCCATCTAAATACTGTGGCTACAAGATCAGACCAAGGTGTGGGAATTCTTCAAAACTAAACTCACCTCCTGACTTTGTTAAATCATATCTACAGTCTACAAGGCATAGAAGAGGAGAGTGATAATAAACTCTCTACTTGCCTGGAACAACATCTGAAACAACATTCAAGAAGCTCAACACCACCCAGAACAAAGCTACTTGCTTTGATCAATATCTAATAAACCACCACAAAATTTCACTTTCTCCACCTCCAACACACAATCACAGCATTGCAGCAATTCATCAAAACTTCTTGGACAATTTCCAAACCTGCAACCTCTACCACCTAGAAGGACAAGGACAGAAGATATATGGGATATCACTATGTTCAATTCCTTCCTCAAGTCGTACATTGTCCTGGCCTGGAACCAGAATGTCATTCTTTTACGTTTGATAGATCAAAGTCTAGGAACATCCTTCCTGACAGTGCTCCACCACATCAACTGCAGGACTTTAAGAAGGTGTTTCATCATCATTTTCTCCCAGGGCAATTATGGATGTGCAATAAATGCCAGACCAGCTGACAATGCCCACAGCCCTTGACAGAATAAGAAAAAAAAGCATTTTCCTGATCTTTACATCAGTTCATCAACCTGTGTGTTTCTGCCTTGTAATCCTGATGCAGTATTAACCATGTAAATATGTGCACTCACACAGTTGACACTGAACAAGGAGTACATTTTATTGATTAGCTTTTTGATATATTATTTATTAAACACAGAAAAACGAAGCAAGTGTCACAGAATGTGATCAACAGATTTGCAAATCCCATTGACTTCTCAAGGATAAGGAGGTCAAATCAAGTGCTATGGCAGCCTGCTTGAAAATTGTGGAACTGAATCAGAGATATAGACATTTCAGATGTAAAAAGTGGAGATCAACTAGAAGAATTAAGGCCAATAATTGTGAAGTTTTCTTCTTTGGTAGCAAAAGCAGGAAGGCTGATTAATGAATGACAATTGATGGGGAGGTAAAATGAGACCTGAGTATCCTCATACAGCAGTCACTGAAGGTGGCAGACTGTGAAGAAGGCAAATATTATGTTAGCTTTCATAGCAAGTGAATTTGAGTACGAGAATAGGAATGTCTCTTTGCAATTGTACAGGGCCTTAGTGAGACGACAGCTGGAATATCGTGTGTAGTCTTGGCCTCCTTATCTGAGAAAGGACGTCCTGGCTATGGATGGAATGCAATTAAGGTTTACCAGGCTGATTCCTGGGATGGTGGGACTGATAATATAAAGAGAGATTGGATTAGTTCAGACTTTATTGACTGCCGTTTAGAAGAATGAGAAGGAGATCTAATTGAAACCTATATAATTCTAACAGAGCAAAGCAGGCTAGTTGCAGGAAAAATTTTCTCAATGGTAGGGAAGTCCAGAACCAGGAGGCATGATCTAATAATATAGGACAGGCCATTTAGGACTGAAAGGATAAGAAATTTCTTCACCCAGGGAATGGTGAACCTCTGAAATTCTCTGCCACAGAAAGCGGTTGAGGACAAAACACTGAATATTTTCAAGAATGAGTTAGATACAGTTCTTGGGGCTAAAGGGATTAAAGGATATGAGGAGAAAATGGGAATAAGGGACTGAATTGGATGATCAGCCATGATCCTATTGAATGGTGGAGAAGACTCGACAGGCTGAATGACTTGCTCCTGTTCTTATTTTCTATATTATATTTCCACTACCACAGTCACTTGAAGATTACAATCTACTGCCTAAGTTTGAAAGACAGACAATAACAAAGTTGTGTTCAGTCTAACTTTAATTCGCTGTTAATGAGATAAAAAAGACTTGAAGTTCATCACATATTCAGCGATATATATGGCTTCCATGAGAGTGAGATTTGATTACTGCATTGATAATGAACGTAGGTTCATGAATTGTGAACATCTAATAGAAGCTTAATTTGCAAAGTGTGATGAATGCTTTGCATATATCATTGTGCTCAGATTCCCTGTAGCACCTCAGTAGAATAAGTTAAGACATAATCTCTAGCTTCATTAAAAGGAAATTTGTGCTCCTAACTCTGATAATAGAATAATAGATGTTGAGTATCTGACTTTTGAATTGCAAGAAATGTTAATGCTTGATATTGTTTTTAAAAGTCTTATCATCATACCTTTATATTCATTCACAAGATGTATATGTCACTGCTAGGCCAGCATTTATTGTCCAGTATAGTGAAGTAGAGTAGATCTGAAAAGTAAAAGGCTACTGTGACAAATTCTTTTGTGCAACTATTTCAAAGAAGTTATAATGTTTGAAATAGAACTTTTCAAAGCATATGAAAATTATCAGTCTTGCATGTCATATGATATGCTCCATTTCATTTGTTCCAGTTGACTAAAGCAGACTGGAAATGTAGTCTAAAGGGAAGGGCAGTCAATGAGAATTTAAATACATTTAAACAGATTTTCATAATGTTGAGCAAACATTTATTTCAGTCAAAAAAAAAGGACTCAATGAGAAGGATGAATAAGTCATGGTTAACAAAGATGGTCAAGGAGAGTATTCAAATAAAAACTAGCTGTAGACCGAGTGGCATTGTTGTTAGACTGTTAGTCTGGAAACTCAGGTAATGTTCTGGGGACATGTGTTCAAACCCCACCATGACAGATTGTGAAATTTGAATTCAATAAATATCTGAAATTAAGAGTCTAATGATGACCATGAAATCATTGTCAATTGCTGAAAAAATGCAATCAAAAATGTCCTTTAGGAAAGGAGACTGTTATCCTTACTCAGTCTGGCTTATATGTGACTCCAGATTTGCAAGAATGTAGTTGACTATTGACTACTACCCTACAGGCAATTAAGGATGGCAATAAATGCTGTCCTAGCCAGTGATGTCCACATCTTGTGAATGAGATTTTAAAAAGGCCAGAGGATTAGAATTTTTTTTTAGGAACCAGCAGTGGATGACTGAAAGCTAATTAAAAAGGGAGAAAATTGATTATGAAAATAAATTGGCAGAAACATAAAAACAAACAGTGATGGATATATAAAAAGAAAAAGTCTAACTAAAGTGAATGTGAGATGGCTGGAAGATCTGAATGGGGAACAGTGAAACTGCATAAAGTTGAGACCAATAATTTTCAATTGTGTTCAATATGAAGGACACAATGAAAGCCCAAAGTTTTCAGATCAACAAGATGCTATTGGGAGGAAAGATTTTGTAGCAGCTTCTGTCATGAGGGACAAATGTTTTGATAAATTAATGGGACTGAAGGCAGATATGTCCTCAGAACCTAACATCTTGAATCCAAGGGTATTAAAGAAAGTCATTGTAGAGGTAATGGAAACATTTGTCAAAATATTTCACATCTCTCTGGATTTTGCAAGGATTCCAACAAGTTGGAAAACCACCAATATGACAGTCCTGTTCAAGAAGGGAGTAAGACAGAAAGCAGAAAATTAAAGTCCAGTTAGCCTAACATCTGTCATTGAGAAAATGCTGGAATCCAGTATTAAAGTAGAAATATCAGGATATTTAGAAAAGCTTGATGCAATCAGCGTCAACATAGTTTTACGAAAAGAACACCATTTAACAAATTTTCTAGGGTCCTTTCATGACAAAACAAACAGAGTTGATAAAGGAAGAATCATAGACGTAGCGTATTTGGATTTCCAGAGGCATTTGATAAGGTGCCACGAAGAAACAAGATTGTATTGTATTGTATGATATTGTGTTAGGTTATATTGTATTGTGTTATATCACAGTATTGAGATAGTGTATTCGCATGAATTAAAGATCTGTTAATGTGCAGAAAACAGTCTGGATTAATGGGTCTTTTTCAGATTAGAAATTTACACATAATAGAGTGCCACAAGGATCAGTCCTAGGGCCTCAAATATTTACTATATACAACAACGATTTTGAAAAGGGGTGTGTTCTATCCGAATTTGCTGATGATACAAAAATAGGTGGGAGGCAGGCATGTTGTGGTGAGAATATGAGGAATTTGCAAGAGAACATGGATAGATTGAGTGAGTAGGCAAAACAAATTGACAGATGGACTCTAATGTTTGAAAATGTGAGGTGATGCACTTTGGTAAGAGCTAATTGCACTATCCTATATTATCTTGGGACATTCTGTTGCCATAATGAAATCTTCAACCAACATTGCCAGTATTCTATTTTTGCTCCTTTATCAGTCCTAAATAGATAGCTTCCATTGTTGCCCTCAGCAAAGCCACATTCCCATACATTTAAATACTAAACATCTCTGTATCAAATCATGACTAATATTTAATGGAGGTGATGCAGTCTCTGCCTCTTTGTCTCCAACTTCGACATATCACTTTCTCCAGGTCTGTCTCAGACTCTACCTGTGGTCAAGCGACCCAGAATTGGGCATTCTAAATCGACCCACAGCCAGAGAAATCAGGCCTGACAGAAAACTGGCCAAACTAAACTGAACAGCAGCCAGTAGTTATCAGCTACAGATAACAATGGAAACCGAGGTCAAAGACGTCACAAAGAGTCAGGGAGAACCAGTTACAAACAGCCTGAGGTTTGTGTATTGGAAAAGTTTCAAACCAACTTTTTAGCATCTTGACTCCAGCCAGAGCCTGAGGATGTGCACTTTACGTCTCCCCAGCATGGCAACTGTGAAGGGTGTTAGTGTGACCTCAGTGGAAACTTTGAACTCCGTTCATGACTCCATTGGCCAATGTTCATAGAACATTCAGCAAGGTCCAGGATGAGGGGTATAAAAATACATACCTGGAAGCTACCCTTTCAGTGAAGTCTCATGGCTGAAGATCATGCAGCAACCTAAGGCCCAGGAGAAGATCCAGCCTGACCTCTGTGACCAACCTTCATGGAAGGGAGACCACCCTACATAGAAAAGGAAGGAGACCTCAACTGCCCAGCTCAAATAGCTCATTGTGGGTAATATCTTTTCTCAGACTAATAGAGTTAGGTAAGGAGTAAATATTTGGGAATCAGGGAAATATTTTTAGTAAGAAATGTTTTGTTAATAAAATCAAGTTGAACCAGAAACCAAATTCTGTACCCCTTTGTTTGCCTCACCTACAAGAGTACTTGGATTTTTAAAATATAAACTAGTTGAAGTGTCCAAAGCACAAATAACCCTCCTTGACATCATTTGACATTACTGGGGGAAGAGTATCTACAAATATCCATTCCAAGCCCACTAAATCCTATTCCTGTATTGACTATATATTCCCTCACACTCTCCTTCCTTAAGGACTCTATTCCATTTGATATTGTACCTGTTGAATTTATCCTGATGATGCTACCTTCTACCTCAGGATGTCTGATACATCTTCCTTTTTTGCCTCAGCTGAGGATTTCTATGCATTGCAGTTGCTTGAGTCCTCAATAGTGACAGGCCCATTTCCCATGTGTCAGCTCTTGTTCCTTATCCTTTCTAGCAGGACCATGTTAGGGTTCCCTTTTCCCTTCTATTATACTTTACCAGCCTCATTTTTCAATGGGTCATCCTTTATAATTTCTACCACTTCCAGCATGAAGCCACCCACGAAACAGATCTTTGCCTTCCCTCCACGTTCAGTATTCTAAACGAACAATTTGCCTCAGTGCACATTAGTCCACTCATCAGTCATCATCATCTCATTCCCTTCACATGATACCATCCCACACAAAATATGCAACATTTATAGAAGCATACACCATAGAAACAGGAATAGGCCACTCAGTCCTTTGATTCTGCACTGTTCCCATCTGTTTATCCCACTCAGTACCTTGTTCTCATTTTGTTCCCATAACCTTTGTTTCCCCTAAATCCTTGAATTCCACTGTTTCTGACTGGAGGAGACCTGTATTCATTTTTATTAATTATTCTCTTTTCGCATACAGAAGCTTTTATTATCAGTATGTTTCCTGCAAGCTTACTCTCATGCTCTATTTTCCCTTTCTTAATTAGTCTCCCCTTTGCTGGAATCCAAACTGTTCACAATTCTCCGCACTGATGCCTATTTTGGTCAATTGTATCCTCTTCCTTGGATTTAATACCATCCTTAATTTCTCCTGTTAGCCATGATCTGAACATGTGTAGCATTTTACTTTTGTGTCAGACTGGAACTAATAACTTTTGCAGTTTGTCCATGCGTTCTTTAAATGCTTGCCATTGCCTATCTATCGTCACCTCTTTAAGTAGCAATTTACAATTTATCATAATCAGTCATTCCTCATATCATTGTAATTTTCTTTATTTAAATTCAGGTCCCTATTCTCAGAAACAGCTATGTCACCCTACACCTTAATAAAAAATTCTAAGCTAGTGTGGTCACTCTTCCCTCGGACGCATACTCAACTTATCAATTTTTCCTTCATCGTTAAACAATATTAAAGAAGGGTGATCTTTTCTATTGTTGATTCCTCAAAATATTGACCATAAAATCATCCCATATACACTCCAAGAATTCGTCCTTTATGGAATTATCATGGATTTGATTTGCCCCATCTATATGCAGATTGTAGTCATCCATAATTACAGTCATACCTTTATTGCTTGCATTTCTAATTCTCTTTATAATGCCTTCCCCAATACTACTTCTACAGTTGGAGACTATATATAACCTCTACTATCATATTTTACCTCTTAGTCTTTCTAAGCTCCACCCACAGAGATTCTACTTCATCAGAGCTAATATCCTTCTGCATTAATTTTCATTTTAATCAGTATGGCTACACTATTTCCTTTTCCTTTTTTGTATGTTCTTTTTAAAAACTGAAAACCTCTGGATAATCAGTTCCCATTCCTGGTCACCCTGCAGCCATTGGACAGAGGTAGATCCTTAGTCTATCTAGACCCCTGGAAGAAGTGACTCTGGCTGGTGCTGCAAGAGGCCATTCATTAGATCATGAGCCATCAAGAAGTTCAAAGTGTGAGGTTGAGGGCTTGGCAGGGCCGATCAGGCTGGGCCTCAGGAGTTATGATATTGAAACCCTTGCTTATGTGTGCTGCCAATGATCAACACAATTCACCTTGGCTTCCTGCATTTCAAATTACAGTGGTGGGATTATAATCCTTATGCCCATTTTTGGGACTTCCCAATTTGGCCCTAACTTCTTCTGAAATTAGGAAAACATTGAATATCACATGGTGTTTAAAATGTAATTTTGATTAGATTTGATGATTGGATAGCATGGTGGCTCCGTGGTTAGTATTGCTACATCACAATGCCAGGTATTTGTGTTCAATTCCACCCTTGGGCAACTGTCTGCATGGTGTTTGCATATTCTCCCCATGTCTGTGTGGGGTTTCTGCCGGGTGCTTCTTTCCTACCATGGTCCAAAGATATGTACGTTAGGTGGATTGGCCATGCTAAATTGCCCTGTGGTGTCCAGGATAAATGATTTATCTATAGTAAATGTGGGGATGAGGTGGAATGGTCTTCAGAGGGTCGGTGCAGATTCGATGGGCTAAATGGCCTCTTTCCAAACTCTAGGGATTCTAACGTTTAGGTAAAGAACAATATTCATTTTTCAGAAATCACATCAAGAACCATAATAGTGATGTGCACATATTGTGCATGACAGAAATAGGATTAGACAATTTGTCATAATCTATATTGTCAACTGAACAGTCCATCAATTTTTTTTTCATAAATACTTGCATCCTATCTATATGTTATTCACATTCCTGTCATTAATTATGGGGCAGTTGCTGGGTGGTATGTTCCAGGAGTTTTGCATTGCTGATTTTGTTGCTTCTCAGCCTAGTATGGTCGAGAAATTGAGACTTTTTTATGTCGAAAACTGAAAAACGCAGTCTGTGGCTAGACAGGAGTGAAATGAATTGCGATCACAAGGCAGTCAGGCAAGAAGGAGAGTTGGCACAGAAACATGCGGGGGAGTGACATTTTGAAAAATGGGGAAGAGATCAAGGTTGATGAAAGGTAATTCCTTTGTGTCATTTTGACAGTGAGGAGTAGTTTAAGGCAAATAAAATAACCATTTCTTAAAAAATGCAGCATTTCACAGTTCTGCATTGAGCAAAGTTGCTCCATAATTCAAAATCCTGAGTGACAAAAGGAGATGCTAAAAGCTGTTGATAGTGTGCAGGAACAATAGATGAAATGTTGGTTCAAAAATAAACCAAAGTGTTGTCAATAATTTTATTGGCGAACATGACATAATTAGTTGTATGTCCTCTATTATGATTTAAAGTGGTTTGTGTCATTGGAGCTGGTTTATTTTCCATAAGTTAGGTTTTTCAAAGAAAAAGCGTGTAAAAAAAATGCAAGACTAATATGGAGTTGTTTCCTTAAAATTACTTGTAAATGACTATTGAAGCACAGTATTAGCTCCAGCAGAAATGGTTCCCGAAAACCACGTGACTTCTCTTGAGAATTCAACTGTATTCAAGACGACCAAACAGACTATGTTATCTGAACAGCCAATGCAAAAGGTCATCAAATAATTCAAGGATTCCACTACTGCCTATTGAATCCTCAAAAAGTGTGCAGATTGAGGGTTTCTGTAGTGCTGAATAGGGGACAGGAGGGTCATCACAAAGAATTCTGGCATAATTTATTTTGCTTTGTTAAAAATGCTTCATCAAAGTTAAAATCTGCAGCCATTTAATATGATTGTGATAGAAGCTGGCTGAGGGGGTCTTGTGGCGCAGTGGTAGAGACCTACTTCTGAACCAAGAGGCCTGTATTCAAGTCTTACCTCTTCCAGAGCTGTGTAATTAAATCTCTCAACAGCTTGATTAGGAAAATATCTATAAATCAGTGTTCCTTCATAAGCACTTTCCTACTAAGAGTAAAATATGGCTGAGAACATCCATTTAGAGAAGAACATTGAGTACCATCTTGGTGAGGGAGACATCTTGAAACATCAACTTAAGAAGGAGACAGGAAGAGGTATCCGAGACAAAGCAACTAAACCATTGCTTAATATACCAGCCTACCAAGAGCCACAACCTTCAATACCAAAAAGGTGAATCAAAGAAGCCTCTGTCCCCTCTCTCCCTCAGGACCTGTTCTGAAAGGTCCACTTGTAGAGTAACTATTTGGTTAAATACGCCATTGCAGCGAGAGAATCTGATGCCAAGTTTCAACCCCTTCATTTCAGGAAGAGAATCTTCAAGTGAGCCAGGCATGCAACAGTAATAGAGAATGGATAGACACACAGGAGGCTGGAGGAACAAAGCAGGCCTGGTAACATCTGGAGGAAAGGAGCAGCCAACATTTCGCGTGTTACCCTTCTTCAGGCAGTCCTGAAGATGCCTGGCATGCTGTGTTCTTCCAGCCTCCTGTTTGTCCACCTGGATTCCAACATCTGCAGTTTTTTTTTCTCTAACCAAGTAGTAGAGAATGATTTCATTACTATCTTCATATGTAAGTTTTCATCTTTACTTGAAGCATTTGTATCTTTTATTTAGCTGATACTGTTGCCATTTTTCAGTGAAAAGGCTTTCTGGAATGGTTGTGTGATAAATTAAACTTTTAAATTTCTTTAAAGCAAAAAAAAAGGTGTTGCTGGTGACTATAAAATTCAAACAATCATTAATAAAAGGTGATTACGCACACACTTTCCCAGATTCTTAACTCATGAGCCACATGGATAATGACATCCATGTAAAGGTAGTACAAATCCTACAATTCCTTAAGAGACTCACAGTATCAATGGGATGACACTGGCTTCATCCCCAAGTGTTACAGAAATAATAACAATAATAACCATCAAAATAAAATGTAACAGAAACTAAGGCCAAGTTGTTGTTTAATTTTGAATTTGTTCAGTTTGTAGTGTCCTCTTCCTTCAAATCTGCCAACATTACCCCCTACTTAAATTTCTCACATTTCATCCTTCTATCATTGTAAATTATATTCCCGTTTCTTAATCCCGTTTTTGTTTTATTCCAAAATATTCTTGAAAGCAAAATGACCTCTCAAATCCATGCCCATCTGTCCCCACAGCTCTTTGTTTGAGTAACCTCAATCATCCATTGTCGAAATATTGGACCCGTCGTTTTCAAAGTTCCAACTTACATTCCTGTGTTTTAAAGTTATCCCCCTTCATCCTTATTAAATAATCTGTAGGTATTGACATGTTTGATCAAGCCATCTTCCTTCTGCACCTCTTGTCCATCATCCAGCAGGAAAGGGCTACAATCACTTTGGTCCATTCATAGCTATCATTTTGGTTCAAAAAAACATCAGCTATAGGTTCTCTTCCTATATTCCCAGCTTCAGCTCGAGAGACACTCTATTTTCCTTCTGTAGATTTCTCACATACATCGTGTTCCTCAACGACATCATCTAGAAACACTTTGAAATCCACATGTATTCTCACAACTTTCAGCTCCACCTCATAATTACACCCTTTTGAACCCTTCACTGGTTTTGATTTGTCACACTGCTTGTCCAAAATCCAACACTAGATGAGGAGAAATTTTGTCTAAGTATTCAGAAAACTGAAGTAGTTGTCTTTCAGTATCCATTGAAAAATTTCATTCCTTCACTCCGCCTTGCAATTCCCTAAGAGAACCAGTTTATTCACAAATTGTGAGTTGTACTTTTCCTGAGGTGAACATCTGAACACCTCCACACATATCACTAAGATCATTTATTTCCATCTCTGCAACATTACCCAATATGGCTCCTATCTCTGCTCATCTTTTGTTCAAAACCCCATCCAGGACTTTGTTATTTCTTGATTTCTCCATGTCTGATCATTTTCTATGCCCGTTCACCTTTTTCACACAACGTCTGAGCTTATCCAAGATACTACTGCCAGTGTCTTAACTCACATTAAGTTCCATTCACCCATCACCCCTGTGCTCATTGCTTTAAATTAGTCACAGTCAGCAGCACTTTAAAAAATGTTCATCCTTCATTTCAGATCCCTCACCACCTCACACTTTTCCATCTCTGTAAGCTCCATCAGCTCACAACCACAGGAAGTGATTGAAGTGAATAATATTGATCTACTTAATTGGAAGTTAGAAAAATCATATTTGGAAGGAGGGAATAAAGTTTTTCAATGTTAGGTTTAGATAAGAAAAGGTGAGACAAGGTTAGAGGCTAGCATGGTTTGTTGGTTACATGTCCTATTTCTGTTCCAAAAAGAAATTTTTACATGTAAACCCTACAACGCTCCCCAATCTCAGTACTGCTTCAGTTCTAGCCTGTTGCATAGCCTTGATTTTTAACCACACCATCATTGCCACTTGTATATTTAACTGCCAAGGACCTAAGCATAGAATTCTCTCATTAAAACATTTCACTTTTCTCTTGTCCTTTTAAGATGCTCCTTAAGACCTATCCTTTCGTAGAACTTTAGTTAATCTCTCCTAATGATTCCCTGTGTGTTGCAGTGTTTAACCGATAACACTCCAGGGAAGTACCTTGAAATGTTTAACAATTTCAAAGAAACCATAAAAATGCAAGTTGCTGCTGTTCTTGCATCGTTGACAGAAAGTTCCTGCTTTATATTGACACATTTAAAGTTGGTTGGGTTTAATGTTATGAATAAATCAGCATTAATGCATCCATTTAACACTGCCAGCTTCACTTGAGTATCATTGCCATATATTTCCTGTGGTCTGCCTACACATGTGACGTTCCTGCAGTGGCTCTGCTCTCAGCCTTATCCTTTCCTCCACATTGTGTTGCCTTTGCCTCTCATCATTGCCTCTTGTCTTTGCCTCTCGCTGTCTGTTCTTACCTTAGTTCCCAGTGTCTGTGAGAGCTGTTTTTCTCCTGTTCTGAACTTACACTTAACTTCTGGGGTCAATCTTGTAATAGATGTTGGCTGGTGTTGCTAGTCCTAGAACTTTGGTTATCTCTGACACCAACTAACCTTTGCCACTAGATGGAGCCTGGTCTGTCTAAACGAACTGCACTAAGTGTAATTTAAAATGAACTACGTTGTATTATAGACTGTATATCTTTTATATCTAGCTATGCATTTTAGTTTGCAAGTTATTTCAGCTAGGAATTCATGGTATTACACACATATATACTGCACAGTATTTCACTTGTACGTTGTTTTTCTGAGTGAGAAATGTCCAAAGGAACCTAACTTGGCCTTTAATATTGATCCCTATGGGAACCTGTGAATCACTTAAAGTTGTTTCTTTAAAGTCACAATTTTAAAGCAGCCAAGCACAACTTTACATGAGGATTCTCTATGCATTATTCTCTGGTCAGCTATTAAATTACCATTCAGCAGAATCTCATCCTATTCCATAACATTTATTTTGAAAATAGTTTTAGAAGCATTTTCTAAAACATCACACATAGTAACAAACACACTTATCATAATTTACAAAAGCTTCCTTTTGTGTCATTCACCCACATTGTGAACTTACAATAAATGCCATGTTAACTTTTGTCTGAACAACTGGAAGAAAGAAAAGAAGGAAGAGGGGATTGTATTTGAGGGTATCAGAAGATAAAGTTAAGTTTGATGGAAAGAAATTGATTTAGCTTTGATTAATAAATACAGTTTGTACAACTTTGTAAGATGACTTTGCATGGCTAAATATCTGTTTAGACTTACAACTGTGTAATTTGTTTATTACTATAGATTTGTGATGTCAAGATCATATTCTATGGTTTGACGAGAGGCAGAAATAAGAAAAATGTAAAACAAAGAAACATGGAGCCAAAGACAAATAATTTTGTTCTAGTTTTGGATTTTTTCATTTATTTTGAATCTTTGGCTGAGGATAATTAAACTGTAATCAATTATGCTTTGTCATGTTCAGCCTGACTTGGCTAATAAAACATTTAAGAACATTAATAAGCAAAGCCGGGCATATTGAATTTAATCATGGAAAGTCAATGAGCAAAGAATGTCTTTTTTTTTCTCTAATTTGCAGTGTGCTACAGTGTTTAAACACTTTTGTCCAGTGTTATCGGTAATCTAGTATCATGTAAAATCTCGTATGATACGTCCACTATGTAAAAAATGATATCAAATCACTCTGAAATTTATCAGAGATAGTAGGAACTGCAGATGCTGGAGAATCCGAGACAACAAGGTGCAGAGCTGGATGAACACAGCAGGTGAAGCAGCATCATAGGAGCAGAAAGGCTGACGTTTCGGGCCTAGAC
>NC_063332.1:157399050-157458238 GCF_021869965.1 Rhincodon typus | reverse complement strand
CTGCACCTTGTTGACTCTGAAATTTATGTTGGGGTGAGAGAAGGAGTTGATTATTTCACAATTAGCCTTATTCTCCTGTTCAGTGACTTTATTAATGCTTATACATAAAAATAAGGAATGCAGTTATGATATCCATTTAGGACACATTGCATAACACAAAAAGCATTAAAATAATGACAACATTTCTATGTGTTGTGTTTCAATTGTAACATGCGCAATATACACTATTTGCTATCACTAACTCATATTGTTGACTCAATAGAGTCATAGAGTCACACAGCATGGAAATAGACTCTTCGGTCGAACTTGTCCACGCTGACCAGGCACTACAATCTTACCTAGACCCATTTGCCAGCATTTGGTCGAAATCCCTCTAAAGTCTTCCCATTCATATACCCTTCCAGAGGTCTTTTAGGTGTTGTAATTGTACCAGCCTCCACCACTTCTTCTGGCGGCCCATCTATACACGCAGCATCCTCTGCATGAAAATATTACCCCTCAACTCCTTTTTACATCTTTCCCCTGTCACCTTAAACCTATGCCCTCTAGTTTTGGACTTCCCCACCCTAGGAAAAAGACCTTGGCTATTCACCCTATCCATGACCCTCATGATTTTATAAACCTCTATAAAGCCATTTCTCAGCCTCTGATTCTCCAGGGAAAAATAGCCCAACCTATTCAGCTTCCCCCTTTAACTCAAACCCTCCAGTCCTAGCAACATCCTTGTAAGTCTTTTCTACACCCTTTCAAGTTCAACAACATCCTTTCTATAGAAGGAAGACCAGAATTCTTTGCACTATTCTAAAAGGGGCCTCACCAATGTCCTGTACAGCTGCAAAATGATGTCTCAACTCCTATTCTCAATGTTCTGACCAACGAAGGCAAGCGTACCAAATACTTTCTTCATCACTCTGTCTACCTGTGACTCTACTTTCAAGGAACTATGCATCTGCACCCCTAGGTCTCCTTGTTTGGCATTGCTCCCCAGGGCTCTACTGTTAACTGTATAAGTCCTGCCCTGGTTTGCTTTACCAAAATGCAACACTTCACATTTATCTAAATTAAACTCCATCTGCCACACCTCAAGCTATCGGCCCATCTGATCAAGGTCCCATTGTACTCTGAGATAATCTTCTTCACTGTTCACTCCACCACCTATTTTGATGTCTTCTGCAAACTTAATAATAATTCCTCCTATACTCATATCCAAGTCATTTAGATAAATGACAAAAAAAACTGTAAACCCAGCACCAATCCTTGTGGTGCAATGCTGGTCACAGGCCTCCAGTCTGAAAAGCAACCCTCTATCACTGTCCTCTGTCTCCTTCATTCAAGGCAATTTTAAATCTAATTGGCTAGCTCTCCCTGTATTCCATGTGATCTAACTTTACTAACCAATCTACCATGTGGATCCTATTTGAATGCTTTGCTGAAGTTCATATAGACAACTTCTATCACTCTGCCTTGATCAGTCTTCTTTGTCACCTCTTCAAAAAACAGAATCAAATTAATAAGACATGATTTCCCACGTCTTAGAGTTACCCACAGTTAACTCAGAAAAAATGTGAAAGTTCCTGTTCTGTTTTGTTTTGAAATGTTAATATTTTAAAAAATCTGATTATTTATTAAATCTGGAGAAGACCATAGAACTTTTTCATATTACATAGTAGGGAGCTTTGACAGAGCTGTAAAGTGTTGAGGTATGGACTTGCTGAAGCATAGCTGTCGTTAAAATACCTGGCACTATTGTGGGATTACGATAAAAGTCCGAAAACGTGGGGAGAATATAGATTGTAGCATCACTGTGTAGGAAATGTGGGATTTTCTGACTCATGGATGCCCTGTATTTTAATGGAAATGAAAGAAGTGATCATGCAATAGTTAGCATGTTACTTCATAACACTGTATGAAGGAAGGAATGGTGAATATGATTTTTTTGGCAGAACTGATTGGGGAATAATTTGTTTAATAATTTTGTGTAGCATGGGAAAAGGGAACTTGATAGTTGACAGCAAAGAAGAATTACCTCAGTGGACAGTGAATATAATCTATCAATTACTCACTCATTTTCTCTCATATTGTCTATTGCCAAGATATGGCATTAGGCCAGAAACTCCTGGACCAGCGTAACACACCATCAAGAGGGAGGAGCTCAGATAAACTAGGGCCCAGTGCTGGTCCAGACACCATTAAGAGAGGGAGGCCAGGAAAAGGGCAACACACCATTGAGAGAGAGAGAAAGATGGGGAGGGCTTTTGGGAACAGAGATGAGGCATGAGGCACTTTGCTTTACCTTACCTTGTGCTCCAGTAGCTTCTGGCCAGATCTACAGGGAAGGGCATTCCAACCGAACAGGCTTCACACAAATCCTGAACACTAATAAGTAAGTTGGAAGGAATGGGAATATGGCATGTTCTACTTGACCAATGATTGCTCTTGTTTAGAATAACAGCAAACAAGTTGCTTGTCAACGCTAATGCCACTTGGGTTTGCTTTGCTGGGTCTCGGGAAAGGCCTTTGTTCATGAGTGAGAGATGAAGAGTTGAAAGGGGCAGGGCCCATCAAGGGCTAGTTCTATACCTTTGCTGCTCAGCTCCCTGCCCACAGGTCCCCAATACCCTCCATCCAACAATTCCTCTTTCTAGTCGTCATTTAACTGTGCTGAGGTTCATGGTAATCCTATGGTTCAGCTGAGACTGGAAGGAGCCACTGCCCCCTCAGTGGTACTGCAGATCAATGAAGGGCTGCCACCCTTTGATTGGTGAGAACATTTTTGCAGGTGGGGCCTCACTTCCCAGGGACTCTTGATCCCAGGGAAGACCTGTCACTGTCCAACTAAATGCCTGATTGGTGCTTTGTCTGGTAGATCTTTCCCAAAGAAGGAGTTTTTGCTGCAACCCACATTACTTCCATTAAAAGTTGCTTTACATGCCAAAATGAAGATAATGTCTCGTTTGTGCCCCCTGAAGACTAGCCTGTTAATCAGATGAAGGATGGCACTTTTGATGAGGTACCAGAGGGCACTTATTTCCTGTGTGCTTGTGTCAAATAGTGAATTAGTATTTTCATAAGAACTGAGGAAGCAGATATTCATCTTTAAAAGGAGCAAATAAAATTCTCAGAGAGATTTGACAGAAAGCCAACTTGTTTCTGTATGTTTCGAAGATGTAAGATTAGAACTCCAATACTGACTGATATAGAGCTGCTAATAAGCTCATCATTCTTCTCGAAACTGTTCTTACAGAGTGTATGATGTAAGATCTTGTTTAATCTACCTCAGCATCTTCTACAAACATAAACATGTGTTATGACTCAGATTGTGGCCAGAACACGGTTCAACAGAAAAAAAAAACAACCAGAAATAGACCAATTGGTCTACTGCCACCATTGTAGGATAAATTAACATTGCTATTGCATTACAAAATCTTCTATCAGTATTCAAGCTAAACTCAGAAAGCTTCTTTTAAGAAAGGATATAGCATTAAATAATACAGAAACAATCCAAAAGAGATTATGCTGGTCACTTAAAGAGCAAAATTGTAAATTTTAGCAGAAACTAAGGGTAGAATTATAGTTCTCCTGCAGGGAGTATGGAACTAGGGGTAAGGGTAGCCTTTCCATGAGCCTTCTACTCAGCCCTGAACTCCCCTCAATTTTGGGTGGGATAGACAAGGTCTAAACTGGCTTTGCCTTGGCTTATTTAAGGCCTTTAGTTGCCTTTAATTTATTAATAACCACTTAAGAGTCCCTTCCCACCAGTCCTCAAGTTATAAAGGGCAGAACTTTCCTCATCCCGGAACTACATGGGCTGTGGCGAGAAAATTTTGAATAATTGGGCGAGATGTTCAACAACGAGCTTCTTGACATCAAGAGCAAAAAGTACCATTTTCAAACCAAATTTTCAATGTAAAGTTGGAATTCTCATAGGCGAGCAGTGACAGATCTATGTGCATAGATTATCATCACAGTCAGCGTCATTATTATTTAATTTCAGCTCACTAATTTGCAATTTTTCATTCTGTCATTCACTGGATAGGAACTAGACACCAAGAATTCCCAACAAAAAAAAAAATCAATGTAGTTACCTGCCCTTGCCAAATCAGTGGTTGTTAATCCGGACCTTCATCTTGGACACCAGGCACTGCCGTCTCAGGGTACACTCTATGACCAATGACTGTGTGCACCCCATGTCCACTAACCTTGACATCAACAGGTACATGCCTCATCATATCATCATAAGACATCTCTGATCCACTTACAGTTCTGTACTTCAATGCAGCATTTTAGAGCACATGTGTCCATCTTAGTCCAACACAGTTGCAAGGACATGTTGGATGCAGGGGTGGGCACCCATCTCATGGAATGGACCAGGGTGCAGGAATCCTCTCTTGCTCAATTGACACTCATTCACTTTGAGTCTACATGGATGCTCAGAGCATCTCTGCTTTGCCTTGCCTTGTCTTTTTGCCCTTTGCCTCCGAGTCAGAGCTGACACCTTCACAGTACTTCTGTCTTGCTTTGCCTTTCAGTGCAAACACAAAGCCAGCAAGCTTGTCCTGGTTATGAGTCAATGGAGTGTATGGCAAAATGGTGCATTAATGTCCCACCTGTACCGTGTCCCAGCTGCGTCGGTTCCAAATGCACTGCATGTGTATCAGTCAAACAACCATGTTTCAAAGTTTAACGGGGTAGTCCTCAGTCAAATCATGGGAATCACACTTCAGTTAGGGGCTCCCAGCACAGGAAGTGAAGAGCAGAGGCCGATGTCAGTCCAGTGGCTTAAGAATGGTTAGTAGACTTCTCAGAGTGGTTACAGTCAGTGTCCTCTTCTCATTGGGGGTGAGGAGCTGAATGTTCAACACCCCACTGCCTGGTTTGGGTCTTTCTGCCCTATTTTGCAGCTGGAAAGGGAGACATTGAGATGAAAGTGGCTGGCACAGCTGTTAGCGTTGGTGCAGGTGGCTGGAAGATGGTGATGTGTCCTGAATGAGTGAGTAGGAGGGTGCCAGAGGCCATGCAGGGTCAGTAGTCTGGTGGAAGGAGATGGCTGAAAGAGATTGAGGGAAGATGTTGCATTTGACAGTGGAAGTGGTATACCGTGAGCCTTGCTGAGAGAAGGGGGCAGTAACAGAGATGGAGTGAGTGTGAGGCTGCAGGGAGAAGTTGGAGGCACCTACCTTGATGGAACAATGAAGGTCATTGACATTCTTCCTACACTTTTAGGCATTCCTCCTAATGGCTGAGACCAAATGGCCAGGTGGTAATCTCTGATCAGGTTGGCAGGGTCTGCTGCTGTGACCTCCTCTAACAGGCCTAAGGGATGTGGATGTCCCTCCTCTGCACTCCCACATCCACTAGGACATCCAGCTCTCTGTCCAAACATCAGGACACCAATTTCCCTTTATCATCTATGTCCAGGGCAAATATCACAGACTGACCACCCAGCAGCGTTTTAAATATAGCACTGGAGACAGGGATTCTCAGATGTCCAAGCAGCGATTTCTGCCTACAGTGAGTGGGAAAATCAGCTGACATTGGGATAGCATAGTGCCACTGGGGCATGGCACGTAGTTAATGAAGCAAGTTTGGAATGGTATCCTGAAAAAATATGCTTGGCCTCATGGATAGAAACTCTCCATGAAACTTGACAAAAATTACATTTAGCCAGTTCTGATAAGATTCTGACCTTAGTCTCTGGGGACTGCTTACAATTCCCATCCCAGCCACTGTGGGCACTGTCGGAACCAGAGAACATCCAGCCATTCTGATGCCCCTCCGATAGGAAGGATGTTATTAAATTGGAAAGGGTACAAAACAGATTTACAAGGATGTTACCAGCTCTGGAGCGTTTAAATTATAAGGAGAGGTTGGAGAGACTGGGACTTTTTTCTCTGGAGTGTAGGATGTTGAGGGGTCACCTAATAGAGGATTATGAAATCATGAGGGGCATAGATAATATGAATAGCGAATATGTTTTTCCCCAGTGTAGGCAAGTTCAAAACTAGAGGGCATAATTTTGAACTTCCCTACACAGGGGAAAGATTTAAAAGGGTTTTGAGGGGCAACTTTTTCACACAGAGAGTAGTGCATATATGGAAATGAACTGCCAGAGGAAGTGGTAGATACAGGCACAGTTGCAACATTTAAAAGGCATCTGGGCAGGTACATGGATGGGAAAGATTTAGAGGGATACATGACAAATGCAGGCAAGAGAGACTAGTTTAGTTTGGGAAACCTGGTCTGCATGGATGAGTTGGGCCGAATGACCTATTTCCATGCTGTATGACTTGATGGCTCTATTATCAGATTGGCCAGAAACTCTCTGATGGGAGATTTCCTCCTTAGTGAGGTGTGAAAGTTTAACGTCCAGCCAATTATGGTCCCTTGGAGTGTTCAATGGCTGGATGACAGCCAGTTTCAGTGGGGAATGCATTCCCAATGATAGCTCAGAGGGTGTGACAGGAAATGCGCCATCCGAAAAACTCTGGTTTAAAATTGGATCTGGTTTCTTTGTGCAAGACTTAACAGTAAATTATTTATTTTCTGTAGGCTACATTTTCAGTTTTTTTTTTAACAGCTACTCAAGTTTTATTTTAAAGGGTTAGATTTCATTTTGTTGGCTGTCGGCCAACTCATCTTACGTTGCCAGGCAATATGAGCCCCTCCTTTTCGTTGTGCCTGCCCATTCTCCCACCTCACCTTGTCCTGCTGAGCGACCTTTAGATAAAGGTCAGATTTGTATTTACTCTGGGACAGCGAGGCAGCACATAAAATTTGTCCTACGATTTATACCAGCTACCAATATCAGATTTTCAAGATAATAAAGTCGTAGAGTCATATAGTACGGAAAATCACTTCAGCCCAATTCGTCCATGACTACTACGTTTCAGAAACTGAGTCCCACTTGCCTGCATTTAGGCCATAATCCCTCTAAATCTTTCTTATTGATGTGCTTGTCCAAATAGTCAAACTTGAGAAGACTTTCTCTTGTGTATGTTATAATAACATACTTCTCTACATTCTTATAACATGCTGCCCAATGAGAACCACATGAGCCATCGACCAGGAACTGAGCTGGACCAGCTCATTTGTAAATACAATGACTGAAAAAGCAGGTCAGAGGCTGGGAAATTGTGATGAGTAACTCACTTTCTGTCTCTCCAGTGCCTAGTTACCACCCAGAGGCTCTAGTCAGGAGTGTGATGGAATACACCCCACTTGTCTTAATGAGTGTTGTTGCAACAACAATAAAGCAGCCAGACACCATCCAGAGCAAAGTGACCTGCTTCACTGGTAACCTATCCATCACCTACAATGTTCAGTCCAACGACAACCGAAACACAGGGTCAACAAAATGTATCAGATGCACCACAGTAACTCACCCAGGATCCTTCTAAACTCATGATCTCTACCACCTAGAAGGACAAGAGCAACAGATACGTGAGACCACTACCACCTGCACGTTCTTCTCCAAGTCACATAAAATTCTGCTTTTGAACTGTATCATTGCAGTGATTGGAATGAGGACCAGGTAGATCTCATTGATTATGAGAATTTTGTTGGGGGTTGTTAACCTGGGCCTATCAGGGAGCCATGGCTGAAAGATCTAAACAAGAGACACAGTTTCCTCACTCTAGGGACTCCTCATTCTAGGGTGTTATCAGCCTGTGCCTTTTTTCAGTGGACTTTGGAGAATGTTTCACAAGGTCTACTCCAGGTTACCATCAATCTGAATGATGTGCTAATAACTGGGAAGACCAAAAAGAGCACTTGGAGAACTTGGATGTAGTGCTTAAACATTTCTCCCAGGTATACCTTAGAAGGAAAAAATGTGTGTTGCAGACTTCCCCAGATGACCTACTTGGGCTACAGAGTCGACAAGACCAGATTACACCCATTGGAAAATAAAGTGAGGGCAATCAAAGATGCCCCAGCTCCCATGTCTTTACTGGAGCTTAAGTCTTTCCATGCGTTAGTGAATTATTATGGAAAATTCATACTTAACCTGGCCTCTATGTTGGCACCCTTACACCAGCTATTGAAAAGGGTCAGCCTTGGAAATGGTTAGATAGCCAAGAAGTAGCATTTAGAGAAGTGAAAATCTGGCTATCGTCACCTAAGGTGTTGGCCCACTACGATCCCAAATGAGAAGTGGTGGGCCCTGACATGTTTTGCCACCCAGTACAGTACTGGGGTATTGTTGGCTCACCAGTGGCCCAATGGAGAGGAACACCTGATAGCGTATGCTTCCCAGACTTTGGCTGATGCTGAACTCAAAAACACACAGATAAAGAAGGAAGGTTTGGCTGTCATCTTTGATGTGAGAAAATTCCACCAATACCTTTATGGATGAAAATTTGTAATAGTAACAGACCACAAACCCCTGCTAAGGCTACTCAAAGAAAACAATGTCATGCTGCCCATAGCTTCTGGTCGAATTCAGCATTGGGCCCTTATAATCAGTGTGTACAATTACAAGTTGGAACACCATCCAGGAGGTTAAGTAGTAAATGCAGATGCCTTGAGCTGCCTCCCATTGGCAGATCCACGACCAGTGGTTCCTCCGAAGAGTTTGTTCTGATTTTAAACTTTCTGGAACATGCTTCCGGTCACCGCTGACAATATCTGACCTTGGACACAAAAAGATCCCATCCTGGCAAAACTAAAACAGCTGGTGGTGATGGGGTAAACAAAAGGGCCAAAGCAACCAGGACTGAAACATTTCTGGACCAAGCAAGACCAGATCACCATAGAGGATGGCATATTACTATGGGGAACAAGAGTGATTGTCCTGAGTTAAGGTCGCTGCCAGATACTACCTGAACTCAACCAGGGCGTCCAGTGGTGTCCAAAATGAAGATGTTGTCAAGACGTTATATCTGATGGCCAGGATTGGACGTCGACATAGCTGTGTTAGTAGAGCAGTGCCCACAATGCCAACAAGAACAAACATTAGTGCCAGCAGTGGCCTCACATTTGTGGGAATGGCCGAGTGAGTCCTGGACTCTCTTACATGTTATCTATGATGGTCCTTTCATGGGTGAAATGTTCTTAGTCATTGTGGATGCTCATTCAAAGTGGTGGGACATGCATAGAGTTCATTCAGCAAATTCAGGGATGATGATTGAAAAGCTGCAAGCATCATTCATGACACACAGATTCCCAGAAGTGTTGGTCACAGACAATGGGACATCATTTAACAGCAGAGATTTCGAGTACTTCCTGAAGTTGAATGGCATTTGGCATGTTTGGATAGCTCCATACCATCCATTGTCCAATGGTCTGGTGGAAAGAGCAGTCCAAACTTTGAAGGCAGGCTTAAAGAAACAGCCTTCAGCTTCACTCAATTCAAGATTGTCCTGGGTCCTGTTTGATTATAAGACCACCCCTCACACAACTACAAGGATAGCTTCAGCAGCCCCACTTCAACTTGAAGGTGGAGGGGCTTGTAAAATGCAGCATGTGAATTTTCCATCACTACCAATAGTGTGGCTCCTGCTTTGCAGTAGAGAGGTGAGATGTTAAGAAGCCCTCTCCCTTGTACATATTGAGGCCCTCAAGTGGACAATTAAAGGTGCAATATTTGACCTCCACCATTATCTGTTCCATGGTAAGGGGAAGTCAAGGATGGGGGTGGAGAGGATGGCACAGCAGCTTTTATGGCATAGGCTGGTGGTGGCATAATGAAGGGCACATTGGAAGATTTAACAGCTCCCGCCATACCTCCCAGCTCATATCCCTTCTTTAACTCTCCCGTCATCCCTCCTGGCCTCTCAACCTCAATACGTCACCCCTCCACTGGAATATGCCAGCAAGGTCACACCGAGACCCTGGAGTTAGTTCAGACTGTGGCACTGAAATCTCCTCTCACCTAGTCCCAGCAGCAGCCACGACTCAAACCTGGCACTGGCAAGGCTACTGAGCTGTTGGTCAATCTGATGATGCCATCTGTTTAAAGTGGGAGCTCCTCTCCAAAAGGGGACAGCTGTCTAACCCTGAAGAAATTAATGCTGCTCCCAGAATAAGATGGCTGTGGGTTTTTGGTGGCCAGGCTCCTTTTAGTGTGAACGGAGATCATTGTGCCTTGTAAATTGAATATAAAACTCTGTTTCTCCCTTCACAGATACTTGCAGACTCCTGAGTATTTCAGCATTTCCTGTTTTTGTTCCAGATTTCTTGCATTCTCAGTACTTTTATTAGAAGTTTTATTAGACAGTGTCTGCCTGTAGAAAGATGTTTGTGAATATGCTCGTTAACATTGATTTCTTATGTTGTTTTAACGGAACCAGAATTAGGTCCAGATTTTTATTCTTCAGGTGAGTAGTGTGAGCACACTTACCTCAAAAGAAAGTCCCTTAAATGGCACAATATTAGTTTGTTGGGAGTGGACGTGACATGTAGTTGTGAATATTGCTTCCTCTTGCCTCTGAGTCAGTAGGTTACCAAACACCAGTATCTTGACTGAAGCTTCAGTGTAGTACCAAGGGAATTCTGCACTGTCAGCTGGTGCTGCCTTCCAAATGAAACACCAAACTGTGATCCCATTTGATCTCAAAATTCTATGCTGCTATACTGAGGAAAAGCACAGGAGTTTCCTAGGTGCCCTGTCGATACTTCTCTCTCAAACAACAACCTAAGTGCAGACTGTTTGCTTATTATCTTGTTGTTGATGGGAGATTGATGTGTGCAAACTGACTGCTGTTTTACCTATATGATAGTGACTGCATTTCTAAAGTTCTGCATTGACTATAAAGTCCTTTGGGATGTCCAGAGGTTGTGAAAAATGTTACATGAGTGTAAACCTTGCTTTTCATTTTTTTGTTGCAGTTGTCTTTCAACTAAAGACTAATATGATTTTATCCATCAAATAATTTGCACAAACCCAATAAAGTTCACTGTTTCTGCTAGTATTTGCCATCTGGTTAATAATGTTAAAATATGATCTCTGTGCAATTTATCTAACTGTATGTTTCCACAGTGACAAGAACACTTGAAATTTTCACTGTAAATGAAATAAGTATTAGTTTAATCTTTGCACATTTAACTTCAATTGACATAGAATCTACTAATCTTGACGTGGCCAAGTATTAAAATCGTTCATAGGTAGCAATTTTTGGTGAATGCCTTAATTGGGTGGGATTCAGCACAGTCTCCATACAATTTTGATGGTCAGTTCCAATGAAACTCCAATGTTAAATAAGAGGCAGGACAATGGACAGAGCTACTATTCCTTAACTTCAGGACTAACGAAAGCTATCTTATTAGGTGAGCAATAGCAAGTTTACTGCATTAATTAAACTATTTACAGATTACATGAATATGACATACATCACTTCAGGGACTGTTAGGAGTAAATAGCATCCAGTCTGTCCCCTATCAACTCCTTCTTTACTCTGACCAAATCCCCATGACTTCATTACAGCGGATAAAATTTACGGCATTCAATCACATGTTAACCCTTTCAAAGCCATATGCAACATTGCCCCAAACCCCATTCATTATCCTTTTTCTCATACCGTTCTTTTGATCTCAACTAATGTAAATACTAGACAAGTCAGATTCCAGAATGAAACATGGCTTGACTGATTAACCTTTTTTAGTCACCAAAGCATTTTGCACAAGATTACAGATGTCCTTTTAAAACAACTTGTAGACTTCTGTCTGCAATTTTCTTGTTTGGGAAGTGTGGGCAGCTAGAAAAACATCTGCTGTGGTGATCAGTTCCACTGAACTGAACTGGAGAAAAACTTCCACTAAGAAGAAAACTTTTTCCTTTTTGAACTAAACTCTTGTTTTTCTGAAGAAGGGTCTAGGCCCGAAACGTCAGCCTTCCTGCTCCTCTGATGCTGCTTGGCCTGCTGTGTTCATCCAGCTCTACACCTTGTTATCTCCGTTTAAAAACAGAACAGTTTACTAAACAAAAAAAAAAAAGAAATTAGAAAAAGAACAAGCCAAGCAATAAAAATATAGAAGACAGTTGAGAAAGTGACAGAGACTGGAATCCATAGAAATTATACTTCTTTCTTAATTCTTTAAGTTTCTACTTAAACAACTCCTTCCAGTTTATTTTTCTTGAATTATAAACACATTTTACATTTCCTTTCTGAGTCTGATACCTTTCACAATTCTGATGACTTAAAACTATTCAGCTTTAACAACTTGTAGACTTCTGTCTGCAATTTTCTTGTTTGGGAAGTGTGGGCAGCTAGAAAAACATATCTGCTGTGGTGACCAGTTCCACTGAACTGAGCTGGAGAAAAACTTCCACTAAGAAGAAAACTTTTTCCTTTTTGAACTAAACTCTTGTTTTCTTCTGAACTGAAGTCAGAACAAAACTAATAGCATTTTTTTGTTTCCTCTGCCTATCATGAGCTCAAAAGTATAAACATTTTCTTCTATTAACACTTCAGGCACTTGACTGCAGTCATATATCTTCCTGGAACTAATTTATTTAGGTTACTGTTCCAGAAAGATACTCTGACCTTTCAAAAAAATTTTTGCAGCACTACGTCATACCTATTTGCCTCTAATTTAAAAACCAGAACCAAAGATATGATGCATAGATTATGCACACTTCACACTTTATATCATTACATTTACCACAATCCTATCAACCACCACCAAATCCACCCCCACCGACCTCAATCCTCCATTATGTATTTGACCTTACAAATTCAGGTGATCTGGATTATACCATTCCCCTTAAATAAGTTTTCTTTTGGATATTGAAGAATGGCAGTTTATTGTTTAGTTGACTTGGACTGTATTCCCAATGGTGTAAGATCTATGATTCCATCTTGAACTGGAAGATCTTTAAATTCTTTTGTGACTTTTTTAGATGAAATTTGTTGGCATATATCTGTTCTTTATTGCTATAGGTCTTGTCATACTGTCATCAAGTCATACAATACTAAAACAGACCCTGTGGTCCAATCTGTCCATGCCAAAAATGTTCCCAAACTTGTTTACTTGCATTTGGCCATATCCTTCTAAACCCTTCCTATTCATGTACTTGTCCAAATGTCTTTTCAATGTTGTAATTGTACCCACCTCTAACACTTCCTCTGGTAGCTCATTCCATACACACACTACCCTCTGTATGAAAAAGTTGCCCCTCAGGTTCCTTTTAATGTTTGTCCTCTCACCCTAAACCTATCCCCTCTACTTTTGGAATCCCCTACCCTGGGGAAAAAAAGAACTGTTCACCTTATCTATGCCCTTATGATTTTATAGACCTCTATAAGATCACCCGCAGGCTCTGATGCTACAAAGGAAATGTGTCCCTGCGGATCCAGCCTCTCCTTAGAACTCATGCTTGTAAATTATTTTTCCACACCCTTTCTAGCTTAATAGTGTTTTTCCTATAGCAGGGTGACCAGTATTGTATGCAGTACTCTAAAAATGGTCTCACCAATGTCCTGTATAGTCGCAAAATGACATCCCAACCCCTATGCTCACTGCTCTGACCAATGAAAGCAAGCATATCAAGCACATTTTTTTACCATCAAGTCTACATGCAATGTCACTTTCAAGGAACGCCTAGGTCCTTCTTTTCGACAAACTCTCCACGGCCCTACCATTAACTGTTTATGTCCTGCCTGGTTTGCTTTATCAAAAAGCAACAGCTCATATTTATCTAAATTAAACTCATCTGCCACTTCGCAGTCCATTGGCCTATCTGATCAAGATCTCGTTGTTATCCTAGAAACCTTCTTCACAGTCCACTCTACCAACAATTTTGGTGTCATCCATAAACTTACTAACCATCTTCTTTGCAGTATCTTGGGGTCGTGCAAGTTTTCTTTTGTCTCTTCTTCGTGGAATCTTCCATGGTTTTGTATGCTGTACTTCAATGTGTGTCAACAGAATTTGGTTCTAATTCTGCATGTAGATCTGTGTTGAAGTAAGTAGGCTATTACTTTATCTTGAATATGCTGGGCTTTTTTCATTTCTCATAATGATTGAATTATTGGTAAAACATTGATCTATTTCATAATTGAATTATCAGGTGTTTCGTTCTTTCTTGGTGTGATATCATTTAACTAATCTTAGGAGGTTTTGCTTTTTGTCCAGCATGATATTACACAGCCGAAAAAAAATTCTTCCAGCTTTGATCGACAATTTTGGTTAACAGCTTGCATTTTTTGAATGAGTTTGAGATCTATTCAAGAGAAAGAATTCTTGTTTGTGAAGTATGTAAGGTTTGGCATGTATTTGATTTTGCCTGTAGTGGAGAGTTACTTAGGGTGCACCTTTAATATTAAGTGAAATGCTCCTTCCGCTATATAGTTGAACTTTGAACAGCTATATGAAGTGTTTTCATCAACACAACAGCATGACCTTTTGTTGTCTGGTCTCTGTCCTACTCACTGCATCAATTATCTGGTGTGTTTTTTTTGATATTGTATCTTAAGAATTGATTTCATAGATTACCTGTGTCAAATCTGATCTCCAGATAGGATTAAACTGCTTTGCTTCTGGACCTCTGCTTTCTGCGTTTGGTCACCTTTGAACTATTAAAAAAATCTGGCAAAGACTCAACAGTAAATGCCTACAACAGTCTGACGTCTTATGAATTCTGACTTTTAAGTCACCATAGTAACTCTCCACTAGCCTGCAGAGATCTTTAAACAAATGAAACATAGGTTCATTTAAATGTTGTATTATTCCATTGAACTGTGTCCTTTTTGAGAATTTTATTAGTTCTAAGGTTGAAATAATTATAAAAGCATTTAAATAGTTCTTTAATTTTTAGATGTTTTACTTATTATTTGCTGAACAATTATATCACCTGCTGTACTTGCAATTGCATACAGAAGCGTATTTACTTATTCAGCTTCTGTCTTAGCTTTCAGTCTGGAAGCAGTTCTATACCTTAAGGATTGTTTTCTCCAGGATGTCAAATTTGTTTTTCTATTTAATCCGCCTCTGAAATTCCTGGCAATATTATTTCTGATGTCATGATTCCCTAATGTGAATAGACATTTAATCTTAAAAAATAGTTATCCTGCTGTAATAATTGTTTTCCCATACTTTGTGCTGTGATTGACGCTGACCTACCCTTTGTGGCTGTAATGACAGTTTTCCAACTTTCTACAACATTATTATGACTCCCACTGAATCCTACTGGTCTCCCCAAAAAATTGTTTTGTCAAATAAGAATCACATACTACATTTTTTTTTTATTTTCCAAGGTTTATCTCCTTGAAGTGGCTTGGTTAGTGATTTCCCTGACTCTCCAGTTGTGGAATATATGGGTTTCCTCTTGATGCCCTCTTGGTTTCATATTTCTAGCCGATCCTTATGTTACCTGCTCCCAAATCTACAATGTTTGATCAGGGCTTCAATTCCTTTTTAACTGGTTACCCTTGTGGTCTGTTTAAGGCTCCTCTTCGTACAAGGGAATTTTTGATTTTGATTTAACCCAAACCTTGGTACCTGTTTACCTCCATCATCTCAAGCCAGACTCAGGACTACTTTCACAGATCAATACTTCACAATGCATTGTGTATCTTTGCCTTAGAGTTGCAGATTCCTTTTGTCAGGTCTGAAATGCTTTCTGTGTCATCCTCTATAATATTCTTCTGTGTTGAATGAAGTTTGTGGAGTTCACTGACATCAGCAATCATATGTCAGTATGTTCCTTCTTGAAGTCTAATGGCTCATCATATTTTAGCCTTTTCTCTTCTGGAAGACATGCAGTTCAATTGTTCTTAATTGGTAACAGTTAGAAACAGTGCTGGTTACTGATGTTCTCTTTTGTGATCATACCACTGCTCACCACACCACAGCTCATTATGTTGTGTGTATGGATTCCTTCAAGTCCCATGTGCTGTAGTGTGGATGAGGACAGACAACATTCTGGTCTAACTAAAAGAGTCTTGATGAATCAACACTGGGAATTTTATTCTATGAATGTAACCATTTACAGATTAGATGAATATCACATCATTTCTGAAGAGACTGGTAGGAGCTCAGTGGTCACTGATCTATCTCCGACCAGCACCTTCTTTACACGAACCAAGTACACATGATATTGATAGAATGAGTGGTGCTTAGAACAAGAAATGATGTATTAACTGTTTCAAACCCTTATGCACCAGTTTTCATTGAGTTGATAAATAAAAATGCTTGCAAGGAAAATTAGTAAAGTGGAGAGAGGTAACAGAAATTCTCAAATCCTAAACGTTTCTTGACAGCACAAAAATTCCAGTCCCAACTGCTGGTATTGTTATGAAATATAATGTATCAAAATAAAAATCAAATGTTAATACAAGCAAAGTGACTCCTAATATTTCCTACATTTTTGTCCGAGAATAGTCCAGAAACGCTTGGGTAGATTTAATAGTCTCCCATGTGGAGTCAGGAAGTGAGACCTTACTCACGTTGATGAAGCTGGTGATTATAACTTGGTAAATTTAAGCCAGATTTGCGTATATGCTTTCAGCTCCTGAGGGGGTGCTGAACTGACAGATCCTTCTGACAGTAGGGGTGGTTATCAAAAAAAAAGCAAAGTTTTAGCACAACTTCTCATTGTTTGGTAATTTGGTAAGATGAGTATAATTTGAGCAACATGAAAAATTATCCTGCCCCCATAATCTCATAAGATGATTGAAATATAATAGACATAAATCTTAATACAGAAAATCATATGCATTTTTTAATTGACCATCTATCTGGGTTGCTTGAAGCACTATTCTTTCATAAACATAAACTTCTCCCAAAAAGTTTTGAAACAGTTACATATGAATTCATTATGAAGTGGCAAGGTTAAGATTTCAAAAAAAAGTCAGTTAAGGTTACAAGATATGTTTGACAATATCAGGCCCTTGTCTACTCAATTGTGATGCATAAAAACCATTTGTAATTGTGTTTTTCTGACATAGAATTCAGACAGTGTCTGACAGTATAAAACCCTTGTCAACAAATTGATAGCCCACTATACACTCTTCCAATTTTTAATTTGTTGAAGAACTGCAATTAAATTCGCAGAAGAATCCTTTAGATCCCTAAGCAATATATGCAAAAATATTTGATTTCAGGCATTTCTGAAGCACTGATTTAGGCACTTGGCAGAAATGCCAGAAAATCAAATATTTTTGTTTCTTTTTCCATGGGGTGTTGGCTTTCATAGCAAGGCCAATGATTATTGGCTACTCCTAATTGTCCTTGAGAGCAGTTGAGAGTCAACCACATTGTTGTGGGTTTGGAATCACATACAGGCCAGACCAAGTAAGTATGAATGGGATATTTATTTTACTAAAGGACATTAGTGAGCCAGATGGTATTAAAATATTCAATGATTGTTTGATGCTTACTATTACTCAAGCTAGCTTTCAATTCCAGAATTTATCAACTCAGAAGTTAAATTCTACAAACATCCATGATGGGAATTTGGACATGTGCCCCCTAAGCATTAGTTTGGGTCTCTGGATTGTGAGTCTATGACTATATCACTGTGCCATTTTCTCCCCTCATTGCCAGCAAATATATTCCTACTCTTTGGTAAGAAAGCCAGCATTGGAAATTTGTTTCATTTTCCTGCCGTAAGTGGGTGAATTTCCTCTCCTGTTATAATATAAAGCTACAAAAAATTCTATATTATTTCATTTGTTCTGATATGGTTCAGAAACTCAAGAACACCTGAGACTCTAGTCTCAGCCACTAGCACATAACAGTGCACATGCAGTAACAAAAGTTGTTAACTTGTAAAGGGGTGTAATATAGTTGTCTTGGTTTCTTCTTTGATTGTAATCAGCAACCAGGTTAAGCTGGTGAGCACAAAAGATATTCTCCAAAAGTTTCTCATTTTCAGTTGCATTTTATACTGGAACAAAACTAGAAGTCATTCCTCCTTTTGTTCTAACCTCTCTTAGCTATACTCCATCCAGATCGCAAAATGCTCTTCCTCAGAA
The DNA here is from genome assembly GCF_021869965.1 of Rhincodon typus. Taxonomy (NCBI): domain Eukaryota; kingdom Metazoa; phylum Chordata; class Chondrichthyes; order Orectolobiformes; family Rhincodontidae; genus Rhincodon; species Rhincodon typus. The sequence continues at coordinate 157,440,323 of NC_063332.1, read as the reverse complement.
ATAATTATTATTTGGATTGTGCTGTACTAAATAATTTACAAACCTTAATAAAAGGTTTTTAAAAGCATCACAACAACTTAAATATATATTTCAGTAAGTACTAATGCAACCAATGTTGCTCAAAAGGCTGTCTACAACCAAATTGCACTAGACTGTCTGAACTTGCAGTAAGACCTGTTGCTTGCAGTCTCTATATTCACTGTCCTACACTGGATCTTAATAAAGCAATGTTTTAATTTACAATTTTCATCCTGGCTTGGAGATTCTTTCATGGCCAAATCACACACCATCTTTCTAATCTGTCCCAAAACCATGAACCTTCAGATATCAGCACTATTTTTTGTGCTTTCCCAATTTTAATCATTCTATCATTGCTGACCAGGTCTTCAGTTGCCCAGTCGGTGTGCTCTGGAATTTGCTTTGCTTTCTTCATTTAAAACCTGTCTTTTTGTACAAGCTTTTGGTCATTTGGTCTAATACCTTCTTACCGTAAAAGCTGAAGAAATTAGAACAAAAGTAGGTGTTTGGCCCCTCAAGACTGCTGCACCATTCAATAGGTTCATGCTGATCAGACACTCTTCATGTCCACTTTCCTGCTCTTTCCACCTAACCATTGATTCCCCAACTGATCCAAAATTTACTGATCTCAGCGTTAAATTTGCACAAAGACTCTTTCCCCACAGCTCTATGTGATAAGGATTTCCAAAGACTCACAACCCTCTGACAGAATAAATTCCTCCTCATCTCACTGTTAAATTGGCACGCCTTTAATTTGAGACTCTGCCCTCTGGTACTGGACTGTCCCATGAGGGGAAATATCTTCTCAGCATTTACCCTGTCAAGCATTTAAAAACCCTATGTGTTTCAATGAAACCACCTCTCATTCTTCTAAACTCCAATGAGTAGACTCTCAACCTGTTTCACCTTCACTCGTAAGATAATCCCTCCATAATGGGGAGCAACATAAAGTAGGGCACCAGAACTGCACACAGTACTCCAGATGTGGTCTGACCAGCACTTTGCACAGTTGCAGTAAGACTTCCCTTCTCTTATAATCCAACACTTTCAAACAAAGGCCAACATTCCATTAGCCTTCCTGATTATCTATTGCCTCTGTGCGCTAGCTTTTGAGTGTTTCTATGTAGCTTGATGTCATTTTTTTTTATTTTAAGGGACCTGTGAAGCACATTGGAATTTTTCATTTTATTAAAGGCACCTTATAAGTTGTTGTTGCACTAGGAACTCAGCCTGGTCTTTTTGTCAGGTATGATCTGTGTGTTGCAAAAGCATGGGAGAGCACATTTTTAGAAGACCTGTAGTATGCCTGTACCTTAACGGTCACAGTAAACTTCAAGAGGCAAGTCACATGGAAAGCCATCAAAGAACCTGAGGGATTTGCAATGTGTTAAATAATGGGGAATGGTTTTCTCAGTGATGTCAGCTGACTTTTCTAATATCCCTTCTCTGCTCTTGCTCACCATTCTTTACTAAGCACCTGAAGAGCAGCATCAGTAATCCCATCCCCTTTGATAGCATCTTCCAAACTCTCCCTACTTAGCAAGAAAAGAACAACAGATCCATGGGAACAACACTGTTTCCTTGTGATTCATTCTGCCGCTGGGTCAAAATCTTGGACCTCCCTTCTGAATAGTGCTGTGGGTGTCAAGATACCTGCTTGCTACCACCTTTTTGAACATAAGAACGCAAGGACATAAGAACTAGGAGCAGGAGTAGGCCGTCTGGCCCTTTGAGCCTGCTCCGCCATTCAATAAGATCATGGCTGATCCTTTCGTGGACTCAGATCCACTTACCCGCGTTCTCACTGTTTCCCTTAATTCCTCTATTGTTCAAAAAAAATCTACCTTTTTTTTAAAAACATTTACTGAAGTAGCTTCAACTACTTCACTGGGCAAGGAATTCCATAGATTAACAACCGTCTGGGTGAAGAAATTCCTTCTCAGTTCAGTCCTAAATCTGCTCCCTCTAATCCTGAGCCTATGCCCTCTTGTCCTAGCTTCACCTGCCAGTGGAAACATCCTCTCTACTTCTATCTTATCTGTTCCCTTCATAATTTTATATGTTTTTATAAGATCCCCCCTCAATCTTCTGAATTCCAATGAATATAATCCCAATCTAGTCAGTCTCTCCTCATAAGCCAACCCCGTCAACTCCGGAATCAACCTAGTGAACCTCCTTTGCACCCCCTCCAGTGCCAGTACATCCTTTCCCAAGTAAAGAGACCAAAACTGCACACAGTACTCCAGGTGTGGCCTCACCAGCACCTTGTACAGCTGCAACATAACCTCTCTGCTTTTAATTTCAATCCCTTTAGCAATGAAGGACAAAATTCCATTTGCCTTCTTAATTACTTGTTGTACCTGCAGACCTACCTTCTGTGATTCATGCACAAGGACACCCAGGTCCCTCTGCATAGCAGCATGCTGCAACTTTTTACCATTCAAGTAATAATCCTTTTTCCTATTACTCCTACCAAAATGTATGACTTCACATTTATTTACATTGTATTCCATCTGCCAGACCTTTGCCCACTCACTCAATGTATTATGTTCCTCTGCAAAGTTTCACAATCCTCTGCACACTTTGCTTTGCCACTCATCTTAGTGTCATCTGTAAACTTTGACACCCTACACGTGGTCCCCAACTCCAAATCATCTATATGTTTTGAGGACAATTAAGGACAATAAATGCTAGTCTAATTCAGTGATGCCCACATTCCATGACTGATTCAATGAATTTTCTGACAGCATAAACGTGCTGGAATAACCTGAATCCCAACAAGCAAGAATCTGTCTCAGATTGATATCAAGATTAAGGGTGGATCTCATGTACAATGTAAGAAGACCGAATGTGGTAGTTTAATGCTTATGTGAATGGACTTGCTGCCAGAGTTCTCTCGAGATGCCTTCAACAGAATCTCCAAACTCATGACCACTGGCACCTAAATGATGTGAGGAAGCGATTGCATGCTAACATCATGACCAACAAGTTTTCCTTAATATCACATACCATCCTGACTGGAAAAAGTACTGATGTCCTTCAATGTCACTGGGTCAAAATCATGGAGCACCATCCCTAGCAGCACTGTGGGCATACCCAAATGACAAGGTCTGCAACAGGACTAGAAAGCAGCTTACTGCCACCGTTGAGGGAAATTAGAGATAGGCAATAAATACTGGACTAGCCAATGGAGTCCACATCCCACAAGTAAATTTTTTTTTTCAGAAATGTACAAACTTTACAAGGAGAATTTAAATTAATTTTTAAAATTTCAGAAATAAAACAAATACAAATAATCACAAAACTGTGAAATTATTATGAGAATTGGGAAGGAAATGATCATCCTTACCTAGTCTGGGCCATATCAAACTCGCATCCCACATCAACAAGGCTGATTGTTAATTGCCTACTATAGTGACTGAGCAAGGCAATCCGTTGTACAGAAATGAGGAATTATACCTGACTGCCAGTGATACCCAGATCCTGAAAGAGAATAAATTATATCCTCAACACCTTCACAGTAATTTTAACAACTTGTAGATGCTTGGCATTAAGTAAACACAATATTATCTTCTCCACTTTGCTGGCCACTGTAAAACTTAGCAGGATAACAATTTCTAGGACCATAAATAAGATCAACATGTAATTAGACCGCTGGAGAACAAATGAATTAGCAGATATGATGAGAATACAAATCGAAGGAGCCTGTAAAGGATAGCAGTATTGGTCTAATGGCCTTTTCTAGTCATAAAAAATTTTAAGCACTTAAAAGGATTGATTTACTGATAAACAAAACTCTCACTGAGAATTCATCAGTGTCAAATTAATTTGAGACTTCAGACTCAAGCAATAGCTTGCCATTGCGAAATTATTTAGTCAGAGACTCACCTATATGGTTAAATATTATGCCCTTTATTTAATAAGCTATTTTGGTACTTGTACCTACTTTTGAAAAACAATGAATTACAAGGTACTGTGTCAAGCTTTTAGTGTTATTGCTTGAGTGTTTAATTCCCCTTTGACTTTTGCATTATTATTTATCATATGTCACCTCCTCATAATGTCAGTACACATCCCATAACACTTGAGCTTCGCTTTGCTGCAATGCTTTTTTTTCTGAACCAATGACTCAGTGTGATTTTTTTCTCATTCTGTGATTGGGCATTTAAACAGATTTTAAAATTTGCAACTATGTTGAAGGAAGTAGCAGAGGGTAAGAAAACAGAAAATAGCAGCAAAATTCATTTTGCAAACAGGAGACAACACATTTGAGCAACACGTAAAAAAAAGGATGCACTGATGATTACAGCAAAGCAACTTACAAAAATGCTGATATAATCAATCTAAGCAATATTTCCAAACTATACTAACAAAGAATGTGCTCTATTTAAAAACAATTCAAATGTTTTGAGCTGGTTTCCCTTTTCTTTAGAGAATCTGCTTTCTTTTTTGTCTCCTTCCTGTTTCTTTTTGCTTCACCATCTGACAAAGTACACCTGCATGAAATTATATTCTTCCTGTATTGAAAAATAAGTATGAATGACAAGGATAGCAAAGATGATTTATATATGTGTACAGAACAAAGTAGATCCAAGAGGATACTATTTTTATTGAAAAACATTGAGTGCAACTCAAAAAAACAATGCATTAACATATTCATAGAGGACAAAAGAATATTCTCTCCAGCAGCAGAGGAAATGGATGAAGAGCGCAGTCCTTTCAGAAAACCAAGATGAGTGGGATGTGCTGATAGGCCTCATTCAGTGCGGTAAAAATCTGTAGCATAAAAATTCACCGGCTTGGCATACATTTTGCTATTTGGCTTTGAATGATCCCAGTTAAAAGCTTGGTGCACACGCGCACACACACACACACACACCTCCCAGAAGATGTTGTAGGCCACTATTTCCTGGAGCAGTTCCTGTTTACTTCAAATTGCACAGTCATGGTCCAAGCAATGCAGTACTGTGGAGAATAGGAAATGAATGTATCCCTCTTTTCTCATTCAATCACTCTTTCTCCTCTTCAGATAACTCCAATATTTGGGCACATGGATCATGCTGATTCTTGAAGCAGAATGCATACTTTATGACTCTCCAAGCTCTGCATTTCTACCCTGCCAAATTGGGATGTGCTTGCCCCCCACCATCTTCCAAGGGTTAACTAACCTCCATCAATTTTGTTTTCCTTGATAACTCCTGCTGTGAATTCCACTGTATGCTTCACCATGTGCTGCTCTCGCTAACAACAGTTGTGGATGCATTATGGTTCAGGTTTCTGCACGATTGCTGCTAATCAAAGAGGTACCAGCGCAGGCTGTGAGATGTCTTCGTCCTCTGACTCCAATAACATTGTCTACAGCTCATCTTGTGTGAGGCAGTAGAGAAAGGGATCATAAGACACTGTTCTTATCAATGGATGTTTCATCTGCATGCAGTAATGAAATATCTACTTGTCTTGACAGCTCATTGCACAGAGAGGACTGTCGTGCATCACGTAAACTTAGACCTGTTGAGATCGTTCTACTCAGTGTACGTTGGACTTCCGCTTCGTTACCTCAATGTCCCAGTGGTTTGCAACAATCACCAAATAGCGAACCAGCTCCTTAAAATGAATCAGGGTCATACACTGGGTACCTTCCATACATGTCCTCAGATGCTGTCTGGCATTGTTTGGTTTGGCCTGCAAACTGGAAACTGCCACTGCCTCCCATCCTCACCATTAGTAGTTTTTCATTTGCAGAACATACTGCAAATTGTCCACTGTTGAGTAGTCTCACTGAACTATGCTCACAGGTTATTAATGTATTATCTATGTATTCACATCTCCTTGGACAGAAGAAATTTACATGCCTGCAAGGTTCAGTGCTAGGTCCACCGTTGTTCATCATTTGTATAAATGATTTGGATGAGAATATAGGAGGCATAGTTAGTAAGTTGCACCAAAATTGATGGTATAGTGGACAGTGAAGAAAGTTATCTAAGAGTACAATGGGATCTTGACCAACTGGGAGGGTGGAGCAAGGAATGGCAGACGGAGTTTAATTTAGGTCAGGATTTACTCAGATAATGACAGGGCCTTGGGGAGTGTTGTTGAATAGAGAGACCTAGTGTTGCAGATACATAGTTCCTTGAAAGTAGCATTGCAGGTAGACAGGATGGTGAAAAAGACTTCAGTCAGAGCATTGAGTACAGGAGTTGGGATGTCATGCTATTGGTGCACATGACATTAGTGTGGCCACATTTGGTGCACTGCTAAGAGAAGGATCTTATTAAACTGGAAAGTGTGCAGAAAAGATTTACAAGAATGCTACTGAGACTGGAGGATTTGAGTTATAAGGAGAGGTTGGATAGGCTGGGACTTCTTTCCCTGGAGCATAGGAGGCTGAAGGGTGGCCGTATAGAGGATTATAAAATCATGAGGTAAGGTGACTAGCAAAGGTAATTTTCCCCAGGATAGAGAAGTCGAAAACTAGAGGGTATGCATTTAAGGTGAGAGGGAAAAGATTTAAAAGAGACCTAGGGGACAACTTTCTCACACTGAGGTTGGTGCTTATATGGAATGAACTGACAGAGGAAGTAGACATTTGGACAGGTGCATAAATAGAAAAGTTTAGAGCGATATGGGCCAAATGCAGGCAAATGGGGCTAGTTCGGTTTAGGAAACCAGGATGCGATGGATGAGTTGACCGAAGGGTCTGTTTACATGCTGCATGACTCTATGACTGTATGATGTCTGTTCTCCATTTTTCTTACATTCCTTCCCCCCAAACCCAACCTCATTGTGTTGTGTCTTGTTTATTTTCCTGTCACCAGAGAGGACCTAATTTCTCCCTTTCATTGCCTTTAATTTACACACATTCTACCTCTGTTTCCCTTTCACCATATTTAGCAACCCATTTGTAATTTGCACTGAATATCCACACCATCTGTTTCTCTGTTGCTCCTTCTCTTCTAGTAGAAGTGTAACAACTACTATTTTCCAAGTCTTTTCAGTTCTGAAGAAGAGTCAGACTCAAACCTTTCACTCTATTTCTATTTGCATGGACGCTGCCAGACCTGCTGAGTTTCTACAACATTTGCTGTGTTTGTTTCAGCTTACAAAAATCTGCAGTATTTTACTTTTACAATAGCCTCTTTGGTTTCCCAGATACTGTTTCTCTTGTGATAGAGATTGCATTTATTTCCTCCCTTCTCTTTTGACCCTTGGTTACTTAGCATTTCTGAAATGTTATTAATATCATGAAGACTGATGCAAATTTATTCAATTTATTTCTTGATTTCCTCTTCATATTTTCCAAGCCTCATTCTCCAAGGGGAATATGTTCACTTTGGTTATTTTATCTGTTTTTGTATATTCAAAATAGCTCTTAATACTCTTTTTTATATTACTTGCTATGTTTATTTTATCTCTCTTTGTTGTAATTTTGGTCATCTATTGTTGCTTTATAAAACTTTCCTAAGCTTCTGATTTACCACTAATATTTGTGACATTGTTTTTTTTCCTTTCAATTTGCTGCAGTCCTTAGCTTCTTTGGTTAACTCTGTTTGGTTTATCATCTTTCAAGGATCCTTCTTCCTGAATGCTAGATATAATTTTGTTGTGATTGATGAAACACTTTCTTAAATGTCTGCCATTGTTCATCAGCCATATTTGCTGCTGAACTCCTTTCTCTGTCCACTTTAACCAACCCTGTCCTCAGCCCTTTGCATTTACCTCTATTTAAGTTTAGAACAGTTATTTCAGTCCCAAAGAGATAGTAGGAACTGCCGATGCTGGAGTCTGAGATAACAAGGTGTGAAGCTGGTTGAATACAGCAGGCCTGGCAGCATCAGAGGAGCAGGAAAGCTGATGTTTTGGATTTGGACCCCTCTTCATTTTCAGATCCAAGTTCCTCACTCCCAAACTGAGTTATCATGTTATGATAACTAAAATGTTATCATGTTATGGTCACTGTTTCCTCAAGAGATAGTCAAGTTTATTCATTAAATCTGCCTCATTGCACATTTACAGATCAACATTAGTCTGATCCCTGGTTGAATCCATAACATATTCTTCTCCATCGTGGCCAAATCTGAAGTGAATTAATTTTCCTAATTTACAAGTAGAATAAAATAATCTATTGTTGATTAATGCTTTGTCATTTTTACACGTCCTTATTATCTCTTATCTCCTTTCTTATTCAGTGTCCTATAGCATTGTTCCTTTTAGGGGATCTGTAGATTATTCTCACCAATTTCTCCTTTCTCTTGTTATTTTTTACCCGTACCAATCTGGATTCCATATCTCTGAATCCAAGATCATTCCTTACTACATACTTATTCTATCTAGTAATAATAAAGCTACTCCACAACCCTTCCCTTCCTGCCTGTCCTTTTGAAAATTCACCTACACTGATGATTTAAGAATATAAGAAAGGATGTACTGGCACTGGAGGGGGTGCAAAGGAGGTTCACTAGCTTGATTCTGGAGTTGAGGGGGTTGGCTTATGAGGAGAGACTAGGAGCAGGAGTAGGCCGTCTGGCCCTTTGAGCCTGCTCCGCCATTCAACAAGATCATGGCTGATCCTTTCGTGGACTCAGATCCACTTACCCGCGTTCTCACCGTAACCCTTAATTCCTTTATTGTTCAAAAAAATATCTACCTTATCTTTAAAAATGTTTACTGAAGTAGCATCAACTACTTCACTGGGCAAGGAATTCCATAGATTAACAACCCTCTGGGTGAAGAAGTTCCTGCTCAATTCAGTCCTAAATCTGCTCCCTTTAATCTTGAGGCTATGCCCTCTTGTCCTAGCATCACCTGCCAGTGGAAACATCCTCTCTACTTCTATCTTATCTATTCCCTTCATAATTTTATATGTTTCTATAAGATCCCCCCTCAATCTTCTGAATTCCAATGAATATAATCCCAATCTACTCAGTCTCTCCTCAGAAACCAACCCCCTCAACTCCGGAATCAACCTAGTGAACCTCCTTTGCACCCCCTCCAGTGCCAGTACATCCTTTCTCAAGTAAGGAGAGCAAAACTGCACACATTTATTTCTCAGCTTTGTCCCCTTACGGTGATATGGTGACAATATCATATCCATTACCTTGTAGTTATGCTATCAGTTCATTTATTTTGTTCTGAATACTACATGTATTCAGGTGAAGAGCTGCCAAATTTGCCTAACCGTTTTTGCCCCTTTGACCTGTTTTCTGCTCTTGTTATATTCTCACCTTTTATTCCTTCCTGTCTCACTTCAGGTATCATTAACATTATAGCTATCCTCTAATGCTGACATATATGTTAGCTCTGTAAGCCTAAGAATCCCCTCTCAAGAGTATTCTCCCTCAAAGTTTTTGAGAAGATTTGTAGCTTTGGTTGTTGACGCGGTTGTTGACTTGCTTGCTGAGCTGGTACGTTCGCTCTCAAATGTTTTATCACCATGCTAGGTAACATCATCAGTGCGCCTCCGGTGAAGCATTAGTGTTCTGTCCCACTTGCTTTTTATCATAAATAGCAAGTGGGACAGAACACTGACATTTCACCGGAGGCGCACTGATGATGTTACCTCGCATGGTATCGAAACGTTTGCAAACAAATTTAACAGCTCGGTGAGCAAGTCAACAACCGCAGCGCTCTCTCTATTTAGGTTAATGCCCTCGCTACTTCCCTGGTAATATGATGCACCAGAACACTGGTCCCAGTGTAGCTTAATATCTGGTTTTCCTTCTGTCTATTCATCTGTTCATGTCATATGAGAAATTAGCAAAACAATGTCTTTCTATCCTTTTCCTTAAATTTTGGAGCACCTACAAACTTAAACATATTCATCCTAGACTATAGATTATAATTAGGATTTTCCCCATCAGAAGCTGCTTTAACATTTGATTGCCTTTCAAGAAACTTCATCACTCTAAGCTTATATTATTTTTCTTTCTTGTTCTTTCTTCAAGCTGAAGATTTTATTTACATTCTTGTTCCTTCTCTCTCGCCACCTGCAATATTTTCAATTTCTAATGCCATATTATTTTTGATGGTACCAAACCTGATATTTCCTTTTATCCCATTAATGCTTACCAGCTCTGCACCCAAACGTGCATTGTTTGTGTTCCAAAGTCCCAGCCACAAGCTCTCAAACCTTGTCCTGACTCGCTGGGGTATTATGATGGAAACCAACCCCCTGTCCTACTGGAGTTGTCACAAATGTGAAAAGATTTAGTCGAAATTTTCAAAGTCCCTGATTTACCTGACTGACAAATGCAGGTGAAATGGAAACATTCATGAGGGCTCTCTACAGAACAAATTGTAACTTGTTACCACGTATAATTTTTTTTTAATCAACGGTAATTAGGAAATGTGAATTGCTAATTTATAACTCCACAACACAACTTTTTAAAAATTTCTACCTCCCATTTTAGCAGACACATAAAGACAGAAAAAGATATGGACAGAAAGGATAAAAACAAGTAACAGGGAAACTCAGAGATAGTAAGAACTGCTGATGCTGGAGTCAGAGATAACACAGTGTGGAGCTGGATGAACACAGCAGGCCAGGCAGCATCAGAGGAGCAGAAAAGCTGATGTTTTGGGTCAGGACCCTTCTTCAGAAATGGGGGAGGGGAAGGGGGCTCTGAAATAAATACAGCAAGGAGGGGTGGGGCTGGGGAAGGTAGGTGGGAAGGTGATAGGTCACCATCACCATCCCACCTACCTTCTCCAGACCACCGCTCTTCTCTCTATTTATTTCCCAGCTCCCTTCCCCCTCCTCATTTCTGAAGAAGGGCCCTGACCCAAAACATCAGCTTTCCTACTCCTCTGATGCTGCCTGGTCTGCTGTGTTCATCCAGCTTCACACTGTGTTAACAGGGAAACTGTTTGATTTCACCTGTCTGGACCACAGGATTGCATGAGTTGTTTTCTTTCACTATCATTCAATTCCTTTTTCATTCTTTGCTATTGAAAGAAAGTTGTTTACACATGGATGCTGTCTTCCATCCATTAGTTAAGACATTGTTCTTTCACTGTCTTTAGAAGCACTTTATTTCACATTAACTCAGTGAATTACAGTGAAAAGCGAGTGAAAAAATGTTAGGTATTACTGTAGACTTTCTGGTAGATCCACAAAGAAGTGGGAGAGGGATGTGGGGAGAGATTTTCTGATGCTTACTCTGTGCAAGCTTGGTTGTCCTTTGCTACACTAATCCAACTTGCATTTATCTGCCTTAGTTCAGAACCCAATGCCTCCATGGTGTTTGCTTTTGCTTTTGCGGTTCCAAGAAAATACAACATTGTATGCAACTCACAATGTGCTCCAGTAAACAAAATTTTCAAAACTGCAGCCATCTCTTTGCACATTTTTAGTTGGTTTAAGCTCGTATTTTCCATATTTTATTCCAGTGCAAAAATGAGGAAATAAAAAAGTTGTGGTCTTTAGAACTGACCCCGTCACAATCAAATTCCTATTTACTCGTCACCACGTCACTGGCTCTCAGCATCATATGGTCAGTTATTCATCCTTCCTGATATACCATGCTGCTCCACACAGCTTGCAAGAACAATTTTAGGGACAAAGGCTGCTCACATACTACCCTGGGTTCTCATAACTGCTTCACTTGACGTTGCACTCCCCTGTCCCCGATCACAGACCAAATTTGAGCTACCTAATTTAAAGGGTTTGTCTGCTTCAGAAGCAAATTATCCAGATAACTTTCCCCTTCTCTGATGCCTGCAGCTCAGACTCCAGTTCCTCAACTCAGATACAAAGTTCTTCAAGCTGCAAACACTGATGTGCTCGCCTTGGATGACCTTAGTTCCCAGCAGTTCCCACATGCTTCAACAGCAACACATTACCTAATCTGCTATCACTATTGAGTTTTACTTAATTTATAAGTTTGTAACTCTATTATAGCTGCTCTTTACACTACTTTTAATAATCAAAACACTGACACTATCTTGTAACAAGTTGATTTGTTTTGTAATTAGAAAATATTTAATGAAAATGTGAGCTATTTTGAAAGTTATGTGGTTCAAGCGCTCCTCTTGTGCTACTATTTTTAATTACAGGATTTAACTAGGAATAGCAGTGCAGAAGATTGCCCTCAAACATTGACAAGATGCAGAACTGGAACAAGTATTAGATCAGCAGAACAAAAAATAAAGACATAATCACCCCAACCGTTACAGCTAGGTTGAAGCAGTACTGAAATTCAGCCAGTGGCAAGATTTCATTGATTGGCAGATGACTGACAAACCCTTGAGATTGAGCACTTCTCTCTCTTGAATTGTTGGATTTGCCTCATGGCGACAATGGTAATGATCATAGTAATGATCTTTAAACTAAATTCTGTCTGCTTTCAGAATTCTCTACAGGTTACTGTTAGCTTTAAGCTGATTCTGAAAGTGAACTTCAGAATTCTACTGATTGCTGCACTGGTGAAAGGACTGAGTTTCTCTGGAGTGAAATGAAATAAGATGGCTTACCATCAACAGAGAAAAGCTGAACAGTTGAAAGGATGCATTTATTTTAAGATTATCCCCTCGTTATCTAACTGAAAACAATGGTCTAGAACTCACTGGAATGGGGCATCTCATTGTATAGTTAGTTAGACTTCTTCCTGTGCTCTTCAATTTTGCTGTCTGAATTGCCTGATGTTTGAGATAATCATAACTAGGAGAGGGCAAGAAGACACCTTTTACATCCACGAATGGTTAGACCAACTGTCCATCTCCCTAAATAATCTACTATGAATGGAAGAAGAGGGGGTGTGCATGTGTTCATGTGTTGGTGTGTATGTGTGCATGTCTTTGTGAGAGAGGCATGATTTTTTATGAAATCCTACTGGAGTTCTCTGAAGTGCAGTGTGATACACCAAAATGATTGCCAATTAAAATTCAGCTAGCATAATCTTCCAAATTAAAGGGACAGCAAAAACAAAAAAATGGTGCAGGATTATAGGACTTTACTGGGACTTTTCAAAGGAGACTATGATGCACTGTACTGATTACCATTATTTCCTATATTAATTAGTCCAATGAAAATTTAGCTACCATAATCCCTTGATTGAAAGGAATTTTCTTTGCATCAATTTCTTAGCACTGCATTAGCTAATACTGTAGTGCACTTGGAGTAGTGCCAAGTGCAGGATTGCTTTGGTGAAGCAAAAATCGAACAATTTTGAAATGATTGAAGTGCAGAAAACTGGGAAAGGAGTACATCATTTGCCTCTCCAAACTGAGAGTTTTTTACAATCAAAATTTAATGAAAATGGAGCATACTTGAAGTCTTCTTTCAAATGGTTATAGAGAATGATTAAGAAGGTTGAGGAATATCTGTGACAACAACTTGAGACAATACAGCCCTGCTGCTGCAGCTGCCTGATTCTTCTGTTACATTTGTGTAAAATTTGACATTTTTTTAGCTGTACTTCACTGTCACAATCATGAGAACAACTTTCAATGGATCATCAGTAGATACTGATCCCAATAAATAATGATGACACCTAGCTGATCAACAGCGCTTGTGGTGATTGTAACGTGGTCAGCCAGCTGGACCTCATAGAATATGAGTTCTCTGATTGGGGCTGTTAACCTGGTCTATTTAGGAGTCCTGGCTGACAGATATAAACAAGAGTGTCAGAGGTTCTGTTCACACCGAGAGCTGGCTCTGTGGAAACTGGATCAATGTCAAGGACATGTAAATAAAGGGTAACTTGGTAACGGGATACCAGCCTCTGCGGAGTTATTTCAGTGTTGATGAGAGAAAAAAGAACACTTCTGAAAAAAATTCACTCACTCACCACAGTCATCTTTGAGTTGAAGCTGAACATTTCTGGCATCATGCCGTTATTTGGGAAGCTGACTCATTCAACCCTGCTGTCGAAGATTGGGCCCACCACGTGGAATGAATGTGTTATTTTTTTCAGGGCAAATGACAATGGGGCAGATGAAAAGCAATGAGTAATTTTCCTGACAGCTTGTGGATCTGTAGTTTTTCTCGGATCTTTGGAAACTAACATTCCCTGAGGCAGAAGATATTAAAACCTTTCAAGAATTGATGGATTTAGTTAAGGAATATTACAAGCCTCCTCTAATTCCGAGATGTTATTGGTTTCAGTCAGCAATTCGAGAACCAGAGGAATCCGTATCAGGATTTTTCGCTAGATTAAGATAACTGGCAGAGGCACGTGACTTTGGTTTAACACTTAATGAGATGCTGAGAGACCATTTGATATGTGGAATTATTGATGTAACCATGCAAAAGTGCCTACTAGTTGAAGCTCAATTGGGCTTCAAACAGGCACTCCAACTGGCTTTGTCATTGGAAAATGCGGCAAGTGGAGCATATGAGTTGCAGGGTATTCCGATGGAAGTGGACACTCTTGCCAGTCTGGCTGAGCATGGGAAACATCACTTTGAGTGAAGGCAATTGTATAGCCTGACTCAGGACATATCCTGAACAGAGGGGATCTAAGTCAGCCCATAGCAAAACCCAAAAACAAAGCCAAGCCTTGGCCAAATGGTTAACATTTTCTTCAGGATCCGAGCTGGCAGGCCATTATAGTTACTGCCATTATGTGGACTCAAGGCAGCAAAAGAGCCCCACTTGACCGAAATTGAGTAAGAGAATGCATAGGCCAGTATCCGGGAGAGTGCACACCCTGGGAAGTCTACTTACATCTGGCTTGGAATAGATAAATTGCTTAGCAACATCCAAATCAGAACCAAACAAAATTAATGTCTGGTTAAGTGGTCAACGGTGCTAATGGAGGTTGATACTGGCACAGCCATTTCAGTGATTGCAGAACCAGTCTTTAACAAAATTCACTCTGGACTCCAACCCTTAAATTTGTGCAAGACCTCGGCTAGACTGAGAACCTATATTGGGGAACCTCTACAGATTAAGGGTACAACTTTGGTTCCAGTCTCTTATGAGAAGCAGCTGGTTCAGTAACCAGTGATTGCAGTAAAAGTCTCAGGCCCAAGCTTGATGGGGCAAAATTGGCTGAGGAAAATTCACCTAGGTTGGGTCAACATTTTTGTTTTTAGGAAGGTCTAGGGACTATCAAAGCAGACAAGGCCACCTTGCATGTTGACCAGGAAGCATTTCTACAACCCTGCAAGGCCTACCAAGTGCCTTTTGCCTTACCAGCAAAAGTAGAGGCAGAAATCAGAGAAAAAGGAAAAATGAGAGTTAAAAGCTAAAACTTGATGCTTTAAAAATCTCTAGGTTAGCTCAGTTGACTGGGCAGACTGTATGAATCAGATTGTTACCAATAGCATGGAGTTTGATTCCAGTTCTGGCTGAATGCAGTCAGTCTCTGACTCCAAGTCCTACCAATGGTGCAAATCAAGGCAGTGTGAGTTGGACCTGCCTTCAGGCAGGGGACTAGAGAAAAAGCAGTTTTTGAAGAAAAGCCTGAAAGTCTGTAGGTCCTGTTTTTGATCTGAAGTGTTTATGGCAATTATCACAATATTTCTGTTTCCATGCTGTCTGATTCTGACAGCATTTCAATGTTCTCCTTTAATGTTGTCTTAACTTTCGGTGATGAATTTAATAAAAGAGCTCAATGTCAGTCAAGGCGAATAGTCAGTATAAAGGAGACATCACCTGAGTGAGAGTGAGACCGGGTGATTGTATAGGAATTTGGTTCAAAGTAGGATTTCAGTGCATAGGTGTATTAAGCAAAGTTTCCTGCAAGAATGAAAGTGCAGTGAGTTGGAAGCAATGGGGAAAAAGCAGAATATGGCACAAAGTAACAGAAGCTCAATAGGTCAAATGGCCTCCTCCTGCACCATAACAATTCTGCGATTGTGAGTTTGGTGAAGGGTGGGGAGGAACTGCTTTCTTCTTTGTAGTCTTTTAGCCTCCCGATGATTCCTGACGTTGTGCAGGAGTAGGAGCAGCTAAATACAATAATGAATATTATGAGACACTCTAAATTTTATAAATATTGTAAAAACTATATTGCCTTATCAATATTATAAATTTTACCAGCAGCGTTAAAAATGATATTGTGAGATGTAGCATGTATTAAATAGAAATTAATTAATTCTCAATTATTACTTAATTAACACCTAATAGAGATGGCGGTGCATGTGAAGGGCTGTGATTGCAGAATTGGCACCTTCTGATATCAGCGAGATAGAGGGCAAACACATCAGCTGTCAGTGTTTGCAGCTGCAACAACTTCAGCTCAGAGTTACTGAGCTCAAGCATGCAGGGTTCTTGTGGTGCAATAGCAGTTTCCCTACCACTGAGCCTGGAGGCCAGGTTTAAGTCCCACATGCTCTAGAAGTGTAGAATAACATCTTCTGGACATGTTGATTAAGAAAACTTGGTTGAGCACACAGCTATAATGTTCTGGTGGTGCACAGGTAGTGTCCTTACCTCTGAGCATGGAGGCCTGGGTTCAAATCCCACCTGTCACAGAAGTGTAGAATAACATCTCTAAACAGACTGGTTAGAATTTTGTTTTGAGATCGAGGCCAAGATGCAGATGCAGCAACACTTCAGGAAGACAGAAAGTCACCTGGATTTTTTATTCCTGTAGGCAGTCACATCCCCTAAAATGGTGTCTCATTAATTGGTCAACAACCCAGGACAGGAGAGGTGTGACAACATTATGGTGAAGGTATCAAGAAGTTAGGAAGGAACACATGAGCCTGTCTGACAGTAATTGCCCAACAGATTTCCTCAGCTGTTTTGGATGAAAGAAACATCTGCAGAGTAGGTGAGCTAATTGGCCTTTTTACTGAGGAATAGGATGCCATTTAAGTGTTGGATATGGGCTGGGGGTGGTTAGGGTGGAAGGTATGTAGTGGTATGAGCAGGAGTACAGTAAAGGAGATTGAACTTGTTCTCTGCAGCTAAAGGCATGACTCCAACTAGCTGTGTTGTTGCCTTGCACCAGGGTTTGGGATATCTGCTCTAGGCGGTGAAAAAAAACCTTGCAATGGGAAGAGACAGATTCAATAGTCATGGTCTGTATCAGTAGACTCAAAATCAATTCTGGTTTGTTGAGCACTAGCAAAAGAACAGTGAATACTGAAATCTGTACAGTTGAGCTAGTCTTTACCTGAACTGTGCTGGGACTAGTGATCTTGTGAAACCCAACGAGGGAAGTACAGAGGCCTTTAAACGAAACAAAGACAGGTGGGGTTCAGGGGAAATGAGATAGTGCGGGTTCAAGCTTGAGTAACCATAACAAGTCAAGGGATGGCATTGAGGCAAGAGAGCCAAATACTAATGTGGAAAATGAATATTAGAAAAATGGTAGGAAGGGACAGAGAACAAGCACAAAATACCTGAGAATATACCAGCAGTTGAGACTAGATGCTAAAAGATAACAAAAAAAAAATTCAAATCTAATGGCTCTCTATTGGAATGCATGGAACATTCATAACAAAGTTAATTAATTGATAATTCATATTGAAGTAAATATACATGTTTTGATGGTCATTGGAAATGTGGCTGCAGAATGACATGGATTGAGATCTGAATATTAAGGGATATGTGACATTCAAGAAGAACAAGCTAGGTAAAGGCAGAGGAGTGGGACTCCTGATCAAAGATGCAATTGTTAAAAATGACCTTCATTCAGTTGATCGGAATGATGAATGAATTTGGGCAGAGATGAGGAATATTATGAGAAAGAAGTCACTAGTCATAGTGATTTACAGTAACATGAGGTATGAAAAAGAATACAAGAAATATCAATACTTCGTGATAAAGAGTCTACAATAATTATGTCAATTTTAATTTATAGAAAAACGGAAAAAATCAGATTGTTGATAGCAACCTCCATCAAGAGTTCATAAGATACTTACAAAATTGTTTCTTACACCAACACGTTCTGTAACTGACCAGAGAGCAGGCCACACTAGACTTGATAGACAGGATTAATTAATTACCACAGAGTAAAGACAACTCTACACAGCACCGCTCATAATGTGATCGAGTTTTACATCCAGTTTGAAAGCGAGAAGAGTAAATCTAAGGCTAATATTCTCAACATAATAAGGGAAACAATGTGGGCATGAAAGCTGAGCCAGCTTAATGAACTGGGATATTAGGTTAGGAGATACATCAGTAGAGAAGCAGTGGAAGTTAGAGCGATATTTCAGAATACATAGAATAAGCACATAAAGAAAAAAATCCAAGGGGATATGTAAGGGTCTAAGTAAATATAGAAAGAATGTTTCCTCATGTAGAGCAATATAGAACAGGAGGTCATAGTTTTAGGATGAGGGTCAGCAGATTTAAAACAGAGATAAGGAGAAATTATTTCTCTCAAAGGATCATGATTTTGTCAAATTCACTACCACAGAGTGTGGTGGAATCTGGGACATTGAGTAAATTTAAGGATGAGGTAGGGTTTTAATTTAATAATGGCTTGAAGAGTTATGGAGAATGGGTAGAAGGGTGAGAAGTGATTGTATGATTGTATTAAATGGCAGAGTAGGCGCAAGGGGCTGAAATGTCTACTCCTGCTCCTCATTCTTATATTCTTAAGATGGCAGGACAACATGTGGGTAGGTTGGTAGATAGAGGGGTTAGATGAGGGGCTGCTTGAAATGGGTAATAAATGGGTAACATGACAGGTTGGACATATAGTGGGTGGTTAGGCCAGAGGATGGGCGGTGTGGTACAATAGCAGGAAGGTTGTGATAAGCAGATCCAATATGTTGTCAGGGGTTTGGAGTATCAGTTGGCTGGAATGGCAAATGGGAAAGGTGTTATAAGAGTACAGAGGTGAGTATTTGGGAAGGGGGAGTAGTCTTATCCAGTCGGGTCTAATCAGGCTGGGTCAAGGCTGGTTGTCAGGTAATGGTGACTAGTCATGTTGGGCAAGGCATTGAAAGGTGGTGGTTGAGTCATTGGGTGGTGGAGGCTTAGTCAGGAGGGGGTATGGTTGTCCAATTTGGTTGTGGATGATGGTGAGGTGTGGGGTTGATATAGTGTAACCAGGAGAACAGTCACAGCATCTTGGTCAGATTGTCGAGAGCTGTAGAGGATATTTGGTGCATTAATCCCTCTGGGTAGCAGAGTGTAGAAGGGGGAGTCAGGCATCAGTGTGAGCGAATCTGAGGGGCTCAATTCATTACCCTAGAGTTAAACTAGATCTTTTAGTCATCTCCTGCATAATTAACCAGCTAAGTACATCAAAATTGTCTGAAAGCTCCAACTCTAAATCAGAGTCAGAGATTTTCAACATTTCCTGGGTGTGGGGGAATTACCTGCCTGTTGATAGGTCAAGTATCCCAGGCAATTCCCCAGAATCCAGCGTGTTGGGATCCTCAAACACAGTTTAGGGTATACATCTGATTTCCAATGATTTGCAAGCTAGGGGGTCTGAACAAATACATCAGCTCTAGTTCTATTGTGGAAACCTTGCAGGCTTGTTTTGAAATTTGAGACATGCTGAATTAGTTTGAGTAACATTAGACAAATACTGTGACACTAAACTTAATCTATAACTAGAAACACAACAGGGTAAATTGATGGCAATATACTTCTCAGAATGGATTGTGAAACTGTGCTCTAAGGCTTCGATCCTTTATAATATTATTTTAAAAATTATTATAGAAAACTTGAAATGTTCTGTTCTTATCGTTAGGTTCAAATTCTTTGCTTCACTTTCCTTCGAATTTTACTTTTGAGTTTCTGATTGCATGCTTCCAGCAGGGAGCCTCACAAGAGGTACTTAGTCGAAAATTTCCTAAATCATCTTGATTTTAAGTACATGAATATTTTGCCAAATCACTACTCTGATGAACTAAATGCAAACTTTAGAAGTTATAGCATCTGCCATAGTTCCTGCTTTAACTGTGGAATAGAAAGGACTTTAAATCATCTTGCGTAGGATGGCCTGAGATTTAACTACTCACTGCCTGAAGAAATGACTTTTTTAATCTGTAAATTTTTAGGAGTAAATGTGCCTGTAGAGAAAATTACTGTGGAATATACTGGGCCAGAACTTGCTGATAGCAGAATAGCGTATTGATGACTCACGCCGAGATTCATTTGCATATCAGACAGGTAATTCAGGGGATTCATGTGTACGCTGTGACTTCATAATCCCCAGAAATTGGTGGGCTATGGATTTAGCTCAGCCATTTGTTTTACGTAGACACCATCTCAACTTTAATCTCCCTGGTGTTTTTTGGAAGATGCCGAATTTAATCATTAATTGCCCGTGGTATATCTCAGGCTAAATAATTGTACACAAGAGCGAGTTGAGGAATTTCTCCACTCAATTGGTTGTGAATCATTCAAATTCTCGGCTCCGGGGGCTGTGACTGCTCAGTTCTTGAGAATGCTAAAGGGTAAGATGAGTAGATTTTTGTTCTAATGGTGCATAAAAAGGATAAGGGGATCAGATAGGGAAATGGAATGGATATTGAAGATTAGTGACAATTTCCTTGCATTCTGAAGTAGATTGTTGGGCTATGTAGCCCACTCCATTCCTTAATCTTGTGTTTTATGTAGAAATTAGAAGCAGAAGTAGGTCAATTAGCCCTTCACATTTGCTCTGTCATTCATTGAGATCAGGGCTGATCTAATGTTTCAAGTTCCACATTCCTGATAACTGTTGTCCAAAAAGAAAATATCTACCTCCATCTTAAAAACATACAATGACCCCACCTCCACAACCTCTGAGGCAGACAGTCTCAGACAGAAAATCACAATCTATGCTAAAAGGGCAACCAGTAATCTTAAAACCATGCCATCTATATCTGAGCTCACTCACAAACGAAATATCATCTCCACTTTTGCCTAGTCAAGACCATTCAAGACCATTTACTCATTCAAGACAACTATCAAGTGAGCTTCATCCTCACAACTGCCTGCAATGCATTTACATATTTCATTAAATTAGGAGGCCAACCTACACACTATACTCAAGATATGGTCTCACTAATTGCATGTATAAATGAAGATGATATCCTTGCATTTTATGTCAATTCATCTTGAAATTAAGAATAACATTCCACCAGTCTTCATAATCACTTTGTTGTACCTGCATAATAATTTCTGACTTATGTACTAGAGCATTGACATCCATCTGCACCTTGGAATTCTGCAAGCATTTGCCATTTAAATAATAATCTGCTTTTTTTGCTTCTTGGCAAGGTGAACAACTTTATATCTTTCCCCGTTGTACACCAGCTGGCAGATTTTTACCCACTCACTTCATCTTATTATTAGTCATTAACTAGGGGTCCAATTTAAAGATATAAGAGCTAAGAATGAGATGTGGAGAAACGTTTATAATCAGAGCGTTGTTAGGATTTGGAGTGCATTGCCTGGGTGAGTGGTGGAGCTGGATTCCATAGTAGGTTTCAAAAGAGAGCTGGATATATATTTGAAATTGCTGAATTTAGAGTGCTATGGAGATAGGACTAGAGAATGGGACTAGCTGGGTAGCTCTATCGGGGGCTAATGCAGACACAGTGGGTCAAATGGCCTCCTTCTGAGCTGTAAAATTCTATGATTCTATGATTAGATCTATATCAGTCTGCATCCTTGTTATGACACCTTCACAACAAGCTTTTGCACCTATTTTTGTTTCATCTGAAAATTTAGCCATTGTGTCTTCAATTCCCTCATCTAGATCCCAGTTTTAAATAATAAAACTTTGAGCGTCCAGGCAGCAGTAGTGTACATGCACTGTCTGCAAGTTAGAATTCATAAAGAACCTCAGAACAGCACCTTGCAATCATTCCATCCAGAAGGACAATGTAAGCAGATGGGCAGCGTGGTGGCTCGGTGGCTAGCACTGCTGCCTCACACACCAAGGAACTGGCTTTGATTCCAGCCTTGGACGACCGTCTGTGCGGAGTTTGCACATTCTCCCTGTGGCTGCATGAGTTTCCTCTGGTTTCCTCCCACATTCCAAAGATGTGCAGGTTAGATGGATTGGCTATGCTGAATTGTCCATGGTGTCTAGGGTGGGAAATGCAGGGATAGTGTAGGGAGTGGGTCTGGGTGTGATGCTCTTCAGAGGGTTGGTGTGGACTTGATGGGCCAAATGACCAGCTTCCATGCTGTAGGAGTTCAAGGAAATGTGAACACCACCACCTGCAAGCTCCCCTCCAAACGACTCATTACCCTGACTTGGAAATATATTGTCATTCCTTTGGTGTTGCTTGGTCAAAATCTTGGAATTCCCCCCCAGGTGTATTGTGGTCCACCTACCACACGTGGACTGCAGTGGTTCAAGAAGGCAGCTCATTACCGCCTTCTCAAAGCATGGGCAATAAATGCCCAAGCGATGCTCGTGTCCCACAAGTGAATATGTTTTTAAAAAAAGAACTTTGTTGATCCTTTTACCAACTTACATACCTGAATTTGATCTCCTCTCATTCTTCTAAACTCTAGTAAGTATAGGTTTAAAGAGCTCAATCTCTCACCTCTGGAATCAATCAAGACTAACAAACATAGACACACAGAATGTATGTGCTGCGATTAAATGGTGCTTCAAAAAGTGAATACTTTATTCATCTGTTACAAGGTGTAACATTAGAATGGGGTTGATTTGTATTGCAGGCATGATAATCATGTTCCATTGCTAACTAGGTTTTAAACTGATGGTCTCTTTTAAATCATTTCACAACATTGAGTCAAACAATCCAAGCCTCTAAAAGCTGAAGAACTAACTTAATACTTAAGGTTGATTGGCCAGGATTGGAGTATTCTTTTCGTTGAGGCATGTGGCAGAAGAAAGGCATTAGGCAGCTAAAGGTCATGTTAATGGTTGTCGAGCAGAATACGTGTGGAATGGTTAGGACAATGTATTATAGTACAGGTGACTGGCTGTCCTTTCATTGAAGCATTTACAGTGAGAGATCTGGCATTATCTTGTTGAACCTTCAGACATTCATGAATGTCATACAATATAACCCATTAAAAATATTGTACTGTGAATATTAATACATTAAACAATTCAATTACATAAGCTTTGCAAAATGCGTTTGTCATTACACTAAGAAAATTTTATTCTTAGCAGGATAATAAAATAACCCACTGCTGTATTCACATAAATGCATTAAAATGAATTAAACTTCTATATCAGAGGGACCATGGCTTCATTTTTATTAATAAGAAGAGTTGTTTTATTACAGCATTTAATCAATGCAATTAGTGTTGGAAAAATAGCGAAGTTTATGGAATATTATATAGTCACTTGGTAGTACACAGCTTGAATATTGTTGACGAGAGAATGATATGCTGAAGCATTTCATCGTCACCTATCAGGACAAATGTAAGAATGCCAAAGTTCAAATTATCATGATAACATATACAAGAAGAGAATAAGGAATTGTTGATACAATGGCTCCAATTGCTTTCGCCATGGCAACACCTTGGCCATTGGGAACGCTAGACTCCCTAAATTCATGGACAATTCAAGGAGGTGGAAAAGCCAAATTATTGAGAATGGAGAACAAGTCACTGCACATGAACGTGCATAGCTTCTAGCAAGTGTAAATGAGCCTGAAGTTGGAGAGGCTACATTTCCTTGTTGATTTCGTTCAAAAATCTGTCCTGGACTTCCCACATAGATGTAATGGTCAAAAAGGCACAACAACGCCTCTTCTTCATCGGGACCTTAGGAAGTCTGGCATGTCCATAAGGACCTTCACCAACTTTTACAGGTGCACCATTTAAAGCATACTGTCTGGTTGTAAAACAGCCTGGTACGGCAACTGCTCTGCCCAGGACTGTAAGAAACTACAGAAGGTGGTGTGCAAAGCCCACACCATCAGGGCAGCCAACCTCCCATCCATGCACTCCATTTACACTTCTCGTTGCTGTACAAAAGCTGCCAACATCATCAAAGATCCCTCCCACTCTGGTAATGCCCTCCTTCAACCTCTTCCATCAGGCAGAAGGTTCAAAAGCTTGAATACACACACCAACAGTTTCGAGAACAGCTTCTTCCCTGCTGTTATTATATTGATGAATGGACTTTCTAACTTTAAATAATATTGATTTTGTTAATATTGATCTTGCTTTGCATACCTCCTGTGCAGTGTAACCTACATGTCTCACTCTGTCTAAGCACCCTGTGATCTGTATGTCCTTGCTTGCAATGATCTGCCTATGCTGCTCGCAAACAAAGCTTTTCACTGTACTTAAGTACACGTGACTACAATAAATCAAATCAAATAACATCACCCCAGTCAAGCATTGTCAAATTGTCATCCAATCAGCACTCTATCCTTCTGTAGTACAAATTGCTGTGATGTTGAATTTCACGGATGGCTTATTTCCATGAGGCATAATGAGATTTCACATGCTCTTTGCCTCATTATCTATGTACCACACCCTCTATCATGCCTCACTTATTGTATCCTCTCCTTCAGCACAGATAGGATCTTCCAGGATTCCCAGTGTCAGTGTCATCTTTAAAGTCCAGCTTTGCTCCCAATCAAGCATTGTCAGCTTGGGTGACATGGCATGACTAATACTTCATTGTACATACCAGTGTACATTTGTACATCTATGTGACCTCTTCATATGGAGGCTGTTTTGTAGCTGTTGGACGTTACGACTGGTCTTGGGCATGTCGGTTCTTCTATCTTCCCTCGATTTCTCTGTGCTTTCATTGCATCACAGTAAAAGCAACAATAACCTCTGCTCTGACTGTACACATTTGTGTGGGGAGTCCCAGAAATAGGACAGGTCCTTATTAATGTGAGCAGGCGGCATTTGCGTCACTCATGAAAGATTGTTTCGGGTAATCCTCAGACAATTTCGCATGGAGGACTTCGGCAAGGAGATCCATGAAATACCTCTACGTGGAACTTTGATATTCAGAACATATTCTAATGGATGCAGTACAAGCCATTTTGCACAAATACAGTGGGTGATTGAGGTGCTGTACTGTTCTTGATAACTTGTCTTCACAGCCCCGTGTCACTCATGAAAATCAACATTGCATACTTGATTACCATAAGTTGGCAAATAATTTTAGGAGAAAGGGAATCAGTTCCGTGCCGCTGTCCAGCCTTTGAGATCTTGTAGTAACTTTGTGACAAAGACGTACCACTTTTAAAGGTCACCAGGGATTAGTTCTACTCACAGAGATGACTATCTTCAATCTGTAATGACCAAAGACGTAGTTAAGATTGCTTGTGAACAAGATTTCTACTCTACTCACTTGAACAGCGCATGCATTTCACATGCTGGATGTATTGATTATTATGATTACAGATTACTTCAACCTGTACTGTGGAAGTGCCTTGATGGGCCTCCTATTGCTCACAGCTAGAGCCTGTGTAGTCAGACAGAAGGAAAAAGACTCACTCCACCCACTCCAGTTGTGGTTGCAGCTATTTTCCATTTCTATTGTGCGTTTATGTTTGGCATGGAAGGTTTGTCACAGTAAGTCACACGTTCAGCCTAGTCACTCCAAGAATTCCCACATTCAACTTTAAATTAAGATTTCATCTCCCAGTATTACATGCTGAGCCCTGGCTCCCTTCAGCTTAGTCATGACAAAATCAAATTGCACTGCTCCTCCCCCACCATTAAGCCCAAGGTGATGGTGACCGCCAATGATAGCTCCAACTGCAATAACGGATGTCCTTCAATACACTGTTGTTTCACCTGCTCCCACTTCCCATGCCCCCAGTAATATATTCTTCTCCATCCCAATGTGTGACATCTTATCTTCCTTGGCTTTCATTGAGCTGATCCAGGACTGACTGTGACCCACTTCCCTAATTGACTTGAATGGACAGTCCTGATTGATGTATGATCAGACCCCTGACTGATATATATGCAGCTCCCCAACTGACAATTCATGGCTCCCGTGACTGGTTACACTGGACTTTCACTGTTGATCGTGGCCCATGCCCTGGGCTGCAGTGTTGTGTCGCCCCGATCCTGGACACCCATCTGACTGACCATGTCCAAGCCCTTGAACTGATAGTGAACAATGCCCTATTTTTCTGTGCTGGGACACCCTGACCGAAAGGTCTCTTTCTCTTGACCTGACTGAGGACTAGCCCCCTGAAACTCTGAGAGATGGCCAGTTGCTCGATGTATATGTAGTGCCTTTGCCTCATATGCTTCCGTCACTTGATGTGATACTGAAGTAGCACAGTTCCAGACAACAACATGCTCACCCTTCGATTGATAATTCTCGACAACCAAGATTTGTGTCTGCGATAGAAGGCAAGGCATAGTAGAAGTAACACAAGTCTTTAAGCTCTGGCTAAAGAGGCAAGGCAATGCGAAACAAGACAAGGCAGAGAAGTTGTGAGTATCCCAGTAAGTGTCAAGTGAGTGAGTGTTAAGAGCAAGCGAGAAGCCCTAAGGTGCTGCTGGTCCAAATTGTGATGGGTGCCTGTGTCTGTGTGCAAAGTCTCCAAGCATCAGCATTCCAATAAAAGGTAACTGGTATGTACCAAAGTGCACTATTGAAGTGCAGAACCACATTTTAAGTGAATCAGATATGTGTCATGAGGATGCACTGAGGCTGGTATGTGTCCAACACCAGGGTCTGGAGAAGGTGGGGTTATCTGAATTTGCTATCGATAGAGTGTGCTCTGAAACATTGGTGAATGCAAGCTGGAGTTATTATGTAACTGCTCTGACTTCATGTTAGGGATTGGCACCAGCTAGATTTTATCTGATAGGTGGAAAAAGGGGAAGCCACCTTTCAACAAGGAGAGATTACCTAGAAATGAGATGTTGATCCATACAAATATATGCAAATCGGCCTCTTGCTGATCGTCAGTGAGGTCCTGTCTTGTCAATCAACACTTGGTTAGAGAATGGGATTTTTTGTTGTCAACCTCAAATGTCCTTAACAATGCCAATCTCAATTTATTTTCCCTACTTTCTCACCAATACGCATGTTGTTCATTGGCTAAGAAGATTCTGTCTATTAAAGTGCAAATACATTTCCCGGACTTATGCCTTAGAAGTCATTAAAATGCAAAATGGATTTATAATGTTAATGACAACTTTTCTTCAAGTAATTAAGGGAACATTTTCACAATTCTGCTTGCAGAGTCTTCACTTCAGATTTGAACTGCAGAGAATTGGAACAAGAAAAATCTACTGTATCACAACGATTTGCAAATTGATAAAACTTGGACTATGTTGTTTGATAATGGCGTAGCTACCAGAAACTATTTGATAGGCCAAATGCACTGTAGTAATCAAGAACGTACTCAAGTTTACCATTTAAATTACAATTAGAAATGGGCACAAAATGCTGACCTTATCAATAACAACAATATCATATGGAATTTTAATGTAATTTTTGTGTGCTTTAAATTATATGTTGTATGTGTACCTTGACTTTAAGAAGGTTCATCATTAAGAAGGTCCATCATTGTTATGTATATACAATGATATGACTCTGCTTACCAGTTTCTCTGCTGTGGGTTTATAAGCTGCACACACAGAAATTATTGGAGCAAATTGCTGCAGATGCTGGAATCTGTGATGAAAACAAAAGAATGTTGGAAATCATAATGGATCAGGCAGTATCCATGGAGAGAGCAAGTAAACTTTTCAAGTCTAGATGAAGAGTCATCTCCATGGATGCTGCATAACCTGTTGTGATTTCCAGAAATGTATTGGTTGCTGTAATATCTACTTCATCAGCATGTTTTATTCTTTTAGAAATAAACTAACCCAGGGAAATAATCAATCCCTGGTGAGTGATTTATTGTCTGACCATTATCACTAACAGGACAATTAGACCTTTAAATCTAAGATATTTAGGGAATATTTATTATCTTTAATGCCCATGAAAAGAAAAGAATGTGTGGTTAAACTGCATGTTGGACATCAATTCAAAATATGTTTGCATTTTTAAATTGATAGAAACCTATCAGATTACTTCTCTGTTATATATAACAAAATCAGTAACTTCTTTATAAAACAGGTTTATTATTTTGACGTACAAAGTATATTGGGGAGAAGGTGGCAAGTACAATATTGTTTAAACTCATTTGCCTAAAAGGCTGGAAATACGTTTGAAGCCGCTTTGAATTCCATTTCATTATTTTGCCACAGTGCAGCAGATCACTGCTCACAGGTGTAAATTGTGTGTCTGTTGAACTGATGGCAAAATCAAGGATACGTGCTTTAAGCAACTCTGAGGAAATTCAGAGCTGGCAGCTTTTTTCTACTGCAAAAATTTTTTAACACATAACTGCTCATAGCTGAATTTTAGAAGGTTAAAATAAAGGCAGTAGAGTACCAGCTGAACTGTTTCAAGATTCAATTTTTATTTTAATGACAGTGAACAACTTAATCTGAGAGCCTACTTTTCCTAAAGTGAAACTGCCACTTAAAGTTTAACTCTAAGAAGCAGTGTGCTTGGAGAGATGTAATTGCACTTAATGTACTAGCTGGTTTGCAATTGTCCTGTAACTTCTACCTGTGCTGTAAGTGACTTTGGGTGCAAGTTAGGGTAGCCATGAAAGATACATCACTTGTAATATGGGTAGAATTTTCAAGACTGGCCTGGAGATTTTGGAAAGCTGACAGTGGATCTGAATGGCATGAGATAAAATTTCTGCTTCCCGATCGCACATTAAACATTTAGATATTTTCTAATCAATCTGTTCAGAGTTCACACCACTAGTGCAAGTGGGACTTGAGTCTGGTTCTTCAGGTCCAGAGGTAGGGGCACTAGCACTGCACCATGAGGACCCACATTAAACATTTAATGTAACCTGTTCTTTTCTAATCAACTGTTCAGAAATGTTATCATGCACATCTGGAGCAAGTGGGACTTGAACCTGGCGCTTCTGGTCCAGATGTAGGAGCACTACTCCTTGATTTTGTTAAACATTTACTACAAAACCTTTTAGGTGAGTTGGGTTTCCCAAACATAATTGGCAGGGATAACAAAGTGTAGAGCTGGATGAACACAGCAGGCCAAGCAGCATCGGAGGAGCAGGAAAGCTGACGTTTCGGGCCTAGGCCCTTCTTCAGAAAAGGGTCTTCTTTCTGAAGAAGGGTCTAGGCCCAAAACGTCAGCTTTCCTGCTCCTCTGGTGCTGCTTGGCCTGCTGTGTTCATCCAGCTCTATACCTTGTTATCTCAGATTCTCCAGCATCTGCAGTTCCTACTATCTCTGAAATAATTGGCAGGGACCTGTTTCTTATTCATTAGCATGCCATGAATTAAGACCCTAGCCCATTCAAATTATGTTCAATGAACAATTCTGTTAGCAAAAAAATGAGAAGTTCTTCTGTTTTATAGCCTGGTTATATTTCCATGCTTGTATTTTGTAGAGTAGATATCTTCCTCCAAGCTCTGGTAAGCATAAATTTGTTCAATAACTCAGTCTCTTCAGAAAAGGAATTGTTTTCTTCATGTAAACACTTACAGCGTTAGCATTGAAACATTTCCATGTTAATGAGAAGTTTCTGTCATATGCAGTCTGTTTTTTTTAATCATTAGACACTTACGTATAATGTAATGTTTGATTTTGGATTATTTAACTGGTTTTTAATGAAAGTACATTTCCATTCAAAGCTCCTGCCAGACGTACTTATCTGAGACATCCCCCCAACGAAGGCCATGCTGGAACAAACACAGGCAGTTGTCTGTGAGGTTATCTCGAACACACTTATCAATCTAATGCTTGAACAAAGGAAGAATTTTTACAGTCTTAATGAGCACACAGGAGGCTTCCCAATCTGCTGCACCATCTAAAGTTTAAATCAATTAGCAGGGCACTGATCCTAGCAAGTCTGCATTTTGGAATAATTCACTGTTCCACTTTCTTGCGCTCAAAGCCACAGTACAGTTCTTCAGTCATGGTGCAAATCTTCAATGTTCCACTCCACTACCATGAAGCAGTCTCTGCACACAGGCCTCCACTATGGCCAGTTTACTTTAATTAATATAAAGGAAATAAAAGAACAGTTATATTCAAGATAATTGATGCAGTACAAAGATAAATAATGCATTGACTTCCACTATTGGGACCTGGTCCAGTTGACATCAATAACTACTTGTGAGACTGTAGTTTGTCTGAAGGCACAATTCATTTGGTATGAATTTCCAGGTATGGTGATGAGCGACAATGGGCCACAATTCACAAGTGAAGAATTCAGATACTTCAAAAAGGATTGGAAAGATTAACACCATACATCGTCTATCCAGTCAAATGGAAAGGAGATCACAAAGAAATTGAAAAAAATTCAGCACTGACTTATACAAAGCAATGGTGAGGAAATATACATCTTAAAAGCATGGAAAGTAGTCCAGACCAAAAACAAATATCAAGCTGCCCCTAAACTACTCTTCCAATGGTGAAAAATAATGATTGAAGCCAGAAGTTGAGACATATTTTAGAGACAAAATCAAAGTGAAATGACAGAAAGTCAAATTTAACTTTGATAAACCTGCCACCTATTGCCAGAGCTGAGCAGTAGAATGCCAGTCAGAGTACTAACATTCAATTAACACAGCTAGAGTCAGCCCTGCAGATAATCTAGGACCCATGTTAGGCAGTTGTCACCTTGATTGTCCATGGTGAATGTAAATATTCAGATATAGTTTTCTGATTGGCAGAGAGATAGGAAGTTTCTTTCTTGGCCAGCTGATGATGTGCACACTAAATGGTGCTGACCAGTCTAATGTAGAAAGAATACAGACTGGGCGGGTAGAGGGTGCAGATGGAAGCTGTGTTCATCCTCTGAAGGTTGAGTGGCTTCCTCTTCAGAGGTGAAGGAAGAGCTGAAAGTCACCAAGCTTTTCTTGGTGGAGTTTTGTAGAGACCAGCTAGTGCCTGCATTAGAGAAGAGAGGGAAATTGGTTCTGTAAAGGAGACGAACGCTTGGGCAGAATAAGAATGAATTAGCATTGATGTTAAAGGGAGAGCAGTGCAGCACATTGCAATGAAAATCATTGCCTGTTTGCCCATGACGGTCTTCATGTTCCTATATCAGTAGTCACACTCTTCATTGGATACACCAGGAATTTTCAACTCATAGGGGCTGAAGAGTCTTATGTCTGACAGCTTTTGGCCTAGCTATGAGGATTTTTTTTCCCTGCAATGTACGATTGAATGTGATAGAAATGGATAAAATGTTGGTGGTAATGCAAAAGCTGCAGAGGTGATGAGGTAATCCCAGCAG
Source organism: Rhincodon typus (assembly GCF_021869965.1). Lineage (NCBI taxonomy): Eukaryota > Metazoa > Chordata > Chondrichthyes > Orectolobiformes > Rhincodontidae > Rhincodon > Rhincodon typus. Next base: position 157,409,196 of record NC_063332.1, on the reverse strand, counting down.
GAAGCATAAAGGGCAGGAAGGATTAAAAGTTTGTGAGGATGAAGTAGGTGAGAGCCATTGAGTGAACATGCTGCATGCTACATTGTGAGTTGTAATTCCATGTGCCTGGATGAGAGGCAGTACCAGAATTAAGAGAGTGGTGTGACCTTGTAAGTGGGAAGTAGCAGAAAGACAATAAGAATGTTTACTCTTGTGGTGTGCAGAATTCACCTTCTTCCTGCTGTGTTGTGCATTCCACTTCACCTGGGACACTGCACTAATCCAGTCTGCTATCACTTTTCCTGGCTGGCTAGGTCTGTTTATATGGCCTGCTTTGCCAATCAGCAGGATAAAGGATAGCCCTCCTCTCCACCACCCCATCCGCCAGTACCTCCAGGCCCGTGTCAACAAAGCTGGGTGGAAGTTTTCATTTCTGGGCTGTATCCCATTAATTAAAATAGCACACCAGTGTGTGAAGACATGTTCCTGGCTTGCAGTATCTGAGGTGCAGTGGACCTGGGGTTTAAATATGGTTCCAGTGGCATGAAAGTTGCAAATTCCAGCCGCGGTGAGTATGTTCACCTCTCCTATAACCTGACTCCATGAGACAGAGACCAAAGAGGTCAATTGCATTATTAATAAGCTGCAGTGCAGAAGTTTTAAGAGAAAAAGTCAACATGGGCTTTGGCAGACTGGCTGCCATGAAGCTTACTCAAGAAAACAATCAAAGCAATTCAACCTTATGTATAATAAAAGCTGAAAGAACAGCGGATGCTTTAAATCAGAGACAAAAATAGATATTTCTGGAAAAGCTTAGCAGCTCTGTCAAATTACCCCGAAACGTTAACTCCGATTCTCTCCACAGATGCTGCTAGACCTGCTGAGCTTTTCCAGAAATTTCTATTTTCATCTCAGCCTTGTGCATATAATGCAAGTGTAGAGACTGGTGAAAATAGAACCGACAAAAGTTAACATATTATTTTCTTAATGAATCATAATTTCCTTTGTGACCGTACATGTTGAGTAACTTGCACATTTTGCAATGATAAATTATGGCACATGACTTTTCTTTGATGAAAAGATTTAGAAAAATACAATTATAGCAAGTACACTGCCAAGTTGTCATTGTCATGCAGAATCCACCTATGCTATAAGTATTTTTGTGAGCAGACTGTAGCAGCCATTAAACATACATAACTTATAACTCAGTGCTCAGCCCGAACTGCAGTCAGTGTGGAAGCGGAGACCTGACTCAAAAGGAGACATCAGCAATTTGTGTCCAATTTGTAAGCTGTGTGGCCATCCATTTGGAACTGTTTTCAGACTGTCAAAATCATTTAACTTTGGATTCTTTTACAGACAGCAAGAAGTAGAAATTTTAATCTCATTAGACATGGCTGGATTCAGCTTTCAGCTCCAGAGTTGTAGGTGTGACTTTTAACTCAAAGCATCCCCTTCCTTTAACCATTTTATTCTTTTGATCCAGAAAGAAACACAGGACATAGTATTAATTTAATGTTTGTTGGCAAAAAGTTATTTATCATGTCTTTTGGTAAGGTTGGGTTTTTTTTCTAATCCACTATCTCTCTTAACCTTATTAGCTTTAGGTTCTTGATCTCTTTAATTTTCAAGTGAACCTCAAGTTATGCAATCTCATTAGTTTTACAAGCCTTTTATTTAAGACCTGGAACTTGTCTCACAAAATGTTCTTCAATTAAAATAACTTCAAAATAACTCTTGATAATATGGAGCCTCAGTTCAGATTCATTGCTATAATAAAAGCAAAATACAGAAAATGGTGTAAATAAAAACACAGTGGGTAAACTCACCAAGTCTGTCAATGTTTTTGGAAACCTAAACAGTGTTAGCACATTGCGTCAAACATCTTCTTCAGAACTGTAATCTTCCACAGAACTGAATTGTAACATTTAATTCCTTTTTCACTTGCCTGTGGCACGGCAGTGGTGTTCCTACTCCTGAACCAGGAGGCCCTGATTCAACTCCCACCTGCTCCAGACATTTGCAATAACATCTCTGAACAAGTCGATTAGAATAGAGTATATGAAGCATTTTCCATTTCCTTTTTTTATTCAGTTGAATTTCAGTTTAATAGCATCTTGTTTTAGCAGTTTGCTGTTCTATTGCACTTCAAGGGCTATCTGGACAAGTGTCCTCATCTAACTTGTGTTGGCTACCATGTTGGTAATGGGTCTCAGGTTGGACGAATCTGAAGAAGAGAGGCTAACATAAGTCAGTATCAACCATCAGGCATGTTGTGGAACATTTCGACCCCACCTGGCTCAAGATCAAGATAGCATTTTTGTCAAACACTAACCCTCTTTAATGATGTTCACTGGTTCGTTCACACCAAAAACTGGTAAACTCAAGTGGAGCATGTCTGGTGACTGCTCTGCTCAGCACCACCCAATTCCTAGAAATACTCTTTCAATCACTACTAGGCTTCCCTATATGCAGAGAGCCAATGCCTTCTGGAGACAGATGGGGTGTGTGGTTAGACATCCAAGACCATTATGACATTAGATACAGTTTAAGTGTTCTTTGGTATGGCCTCCAGTACTGAGTTTTATTGTCCACATTTTCTTCCTGAGAAAGGAGGCACCATTGGGAACAATATTACCTAGCATCCTCCATCCCTCAGTCCATTCCACAGAGCAGAATTTATTATTAAAGCATACGGCAAAATCGCTGAGTCAATTTCAGAAGGCATGAAAATGTATGTCAATGTTGTCAGCCATTCCTGAAAGCAGAATAGCAAATCAAATAGACTGATGCCTGTGACAAGCTGAACTTCTGCACCGGTGACTCTGCATTAGTCCAACTTTTGTAAGCGTGTCATATGCCATGTTGTGTTCTTCCAGAGTTAACTCATAACATTTTTCAAAACCTTTTACAAGATCAGGACATTGTAAGGTGTGAACAATAAGAATGAAGACATTTCTCACACATGTACTGCTGTACAATGTGTTCACTTGGGATTTTGTTGACGTCAAGTGAATCCGGCAAATGGAAAAAGTAGACAAATTGGGTTACATAGGAGCGTCCCTGGCTACCTCGATACTCCACTTAACACAAGTTTGTGACTGGTTCCCCTAGGATTCAACTCATCAGGATTTTACTACAGGAAAAGTCTTGATTTTCTTAAGATTTTCTGTTCTTATAATTAATATTAATAATTAACGGTTTGGACTGAATAATCACATTTTAGTTCAAGAGTTAGTTTGACATTGTAGATTAAAAAAGCAAAATGCAATTTAAATGTTATGTAAATTCTGAAATGAAATTACACATTTTGAATGATCTCCCTTTGTTCTTTTCTCTTTAAATAATACATATTTTGATCTCAATGAAAATGAAAATAAGATTCATGACAGCTTCCTATAAAGTTAATGTCGTGACTATAAGAAATTATACTGAGATGCCTTCATGACAAAAATAGTATTGTTAGGTGAATCTCAGGAGCAAATGAGTTTGTTTTTCCAGTGTGCTAGCAGAACAATAGGCTTTAAGAAGCTGATCTATCACACATCAAACTCAGAGAAGCCTCATGTCTCCAGCTTCTGGTGAGTGCAACATCTTGTACAAGCCTGAAAATGAGGCTGGAGGAATATCTACCTCATGGTTTTCAACATAGAGAGTGAAATGTTATAAATAAAATGAAATGCTTGATCATTTCACAATGTATAGTTTAGAAGAAGAAGCAACAAAAGGGAATCAAAATTTCACTCTTAAGGTGTAACTTATGCCTGTTGACTCTCTACACTGTCAACAATACTGTGATTAGTAGTGTTAGCTCAGTTAAAAATCTATTGGAGGTTCGACAGTGCAAATCCCTTGTTAAATGGGAAGAGGGTGCTGGGGGTTTTTTATTAGTTACAGCACAGCCTTTCCATCAGCCAATTAATAGTAGTCAGACTGCTGAAATGAAATTAACCAGCCTCATCTAATGATTTACAAAGCAGATTATTCCCTCTTCTAAATATTCTCCCACAAAAATATTGAATTATCTTTGTTTGTCGTTGGGTGAAAACTTTCTGATCCATGCATTCCAGAAACATAAGAACATTAGAACATAGGAAATAGGAGCATGAGTAGGCCATCTGGCCCATCTAGCCTCTCTGCCATTCAATAAGATCATGGCTGATCTTTTCATGGACTCAGCTCCACTGACACACCCGCTCACCATAACCCTTAATTCCTTTACTGTTCAAAAATCTACCTATCTTTGCCTTAAAAACATTTAACAAGGTAGCCTCAGCTGCTTCACTGAGCAGGGAATTTCACAGATTCACAATTCTTTGGGTGAAGAATCTCCTCCTCAACTCAACAAAGCGAAGTCAATCATTAAATGCTAACCTTAATGTTGCGAGATATTCCTTTCCTACAGGATACAATGACAAGTGAAACATTGCCATAGGTAACTGATCCTGTGTATCTTTAAGTGCCACTTTCAACTGACTGTGTAGTGGGATCTGAGGAATTTGAAAAGATTAACCTGCACCAAATTCAGTGACATATTTCGTTTGATTCCAGTAAGTAAAATGCACTTCTTCCTATTAATGTGTTTTAAGATCCCCAGTTATTAACCTAAAACATTCATTTACAACTCACTTAAACATGTCCAATAATAGAGTCATAGAGATATACATCATGGAAACAGACCCTTAGGTCCAATTCATTCATGCCGATCAGATATCCTGTTTAAATCTGGTCCCATTTGCCAGCATTTGGACCATATCCCTCTAAATCTTTCCTATTTATGCACCCAACCAGATGCCTTTTAAATGTTGTAATCATACCACCCTCCACCACTTCCTCTGGCAGCTCATTTCATACACGCATCACCCTCTGCAAGAAAAAGTTGCCCCCCAGGTCCTTTTTATATCTTTCCCCTCTCACCTTAAACCTATGCTCTCTAGTTTTGGACTCTACCACCCCGGGGAAAAGATCTTGCCTATCTACCCTATCCATGCCCCTCATGACTTTGTAAAAGTCTGTAAGGTCACCCCTCAGCCTCCGATGCTCCAGGGAAAATAGTCCCAGCCTATTCAGCCTCTCCCTATAGCTCAAACCCTCCAACCCTGGCGACACCCTTGAAAAACTTTTCTGAACCTCTTCTGGTTGCACAACATCCTTCCTATAGCAGAGAGACCAGAATTGCATACAATACTCCAAAAGTCACCTAACCAATGTCCAATACAGCTGCAACATGACTTCCCAACTCCTATATTCAATTACGGTGTATCTGCATTAGTTCACATTTAAACAAAACAACTGCTGGACAGTTCTCAACAGTCAAATATGCCAGTATTTTTTTTATGATCAATCCAGCACATAAACTGGTGTGGGAAGAGTAGGTATGTGGTCAGAAAGCTTTCTACAGATTCATTAGTGGCTGAATAACTTAATATGTCTCAATAGGGCAATAAGAACATAATTATCATTATTGAAACAAGAGAAAAGGGAATCATTATTCTGGTTCTATTTTGTGGACATCTTACTTTCCTTTCATGGGCTGTATTCAGTTCTTTAAAAATTCAGGAGGTACATGTGGTAGTAAATTGTCAAGACATTTAACAACATGACACAAATCTTCAGTCAGAAAATCTCAGCCTAGGCTGAGATAAACCCACAGAGATCATGAGTTAAAATCCATGCTGCAGATGATAATATTAGATTTTTTTTAAGCTACCAACTAGCATTCATCCAGCCAATTTAGCTGGAACTAGCATTGATGCTCTGGAGGAGATGAAAAAAGAATTCTTCAGAGCTTGCAAAAGAAGAAAATATACACAAAGTTGAGGAAATAAAAAGTCAACCGCACTGGGGAATGCAAGGCAATTCAAACCTATCAATCTGTCATAATTTGGTTCTGGTATACAATTGTTGGAATCACGTATCGTCTAAGTAAATAGATTTAATTTCACTCTAGTAAGGTCTACATGGTTGCCGAGCAAAGGATGTTATCATGGTTTATTCCTGTTGCTATAACAACCATATAACAAAAGGTCATTTACTGCAGCTTACTTGGTGATATTCTCAATAATCCGTCCTTTAATACCCTATGACTTTTACAGTTGATTATATTAAAATAGTACAAATGCCACCATGGATTGTGAGGTAATTACATTTTATTCATTTTGACCAGTTTAGTATTTCAATTGATATCATTAAACATGATTCAAGTCAGTGGACAGAATTTTCTCATTTTCAGTAGAAGCGTTTTGGCAAGTGAGATTGATGGCACCCGGTCAGCTGTAGCTCAAAATGACTTTTCTCACATGATCTTTTACTCTCCATCTTATTAGTTATGTGACTGAGCTGTTGGGTAGCTTTCTCAGAGAATCGCAATGCCAGAGGGATGGAAATGCTCGCCACTGTCAGGGCCTAGCAGATTTCATGTCTCTGGCACCATATTTCAATTAGCTTCTCAGCAGGAAGCAGTGTGTTATGGTTAAAAGTTGATTTTGTTACAGAAAACTGCAGTGTACCACAGGGTTCTGGGCCTTTTGGTTTTGAAGGGTATGATAATGATCTGGATGTGAATGTGGGATGTATGATCAATAAGTCCACAGATGATATGACAATTGGTGGAGAGATAAATAGCGAGGAGGAAAGCCTTAGGCTGTAGGATGACACAGATTCACTGGTCAGACAGACAGAACAGAGACAAAGGAATTTAATCATTAACAGTATGAGATTATGCATTTTAGGAGGACAGATAAGGCAAGGCAGTACACAAAGGATGCTAGAACCTTGGAGGTATCGAGGATCAGAGGCACCTTGATGTACATAACCATAGATCCTTAAAGGTAGCAGGAAAGGTATGGTGCTTACGGGATTCTTTTGTTTATTAATCAAGACATTCAATACAGGAACAGGAGGTTATGAAGGGAAAAGAAGCAGAAATTGCTGGCCAAACTTAACAGATCCTGCACATCTGTGGGAAGAATACAGAGTTAACATGTTGGGTGCAGTGACTGTTCATCAGAACTGTTTGGAACAAGAAGTCTAGAGGAAATTTGTGGGAAAATATTTTCACCAGAGGAAGGGGTCTATTTGGAAGGTATTGTTTGAAAGGGTGGTAGCAGTGGGAACCACCACAACACTTAAAGCAGTAGCATAGGAGGTTAAGAGTGAAGTGCTGGAAAATGAGATGAGAGTAGATGGGTGCTTGACAATTAGCCCAAATGGGCTCTTTCCATGTTGTAAAACTCTATAACTGTATAACTACTTAAGTAGCTTCATTCCAACTCTATTCTAACTTTGTATAAGCATCACTTCATGGTTGCTGTTCAACACTACACCACAACTTTATTAGGAGAAGATTTGGTGCCTTTTACAAATTGCATTAGGATGAGTCAACCAACAAAGACAGTTTCATTCAATTGTTTTTTCAAGAGAGAAGAATTATACAGAAGTTGCTCAGGATTGGAAGACTGGCACTTTAGTGTGAGGACCATTATTGTCAGCATCTAATAGCTCCATTAGGGTGAGGTTCTTTCTAAACTAGCCCAAGAATGTAACTCATAATCACAGAATCACAGAATTGTTAAAGTGCCAAAGAAGGGCATTCGGCCCATCATGCCTGTACCAGTTCATCAAATGAGCATCATTACCAAGTGTCAATTTACTGCTTTTCTCCCCATATCTTTGGACACTATTTTTGTCCAAGTAATCACCTGATGCCCTCAGCTCCAATCTCAGAACAGTCTCACTATTTGAACTCTAAGGGAATCATGAGCAGGTGATGGGGGTTTTGAATCACTTCTTTTCTGGAAAGTCTGATGCACCTTAGACAAGTAGTGAAAATTTCCCGATATCAAGGACCCTCGGGGGGCAGATGTCTTGCCAGCTAAGAACTGCTGGGCAATCCAAGCTAGCAGCTCTTCTGTGTGCAGCATCACCCCCAGGAGTTGGTGCTGGTGTAGGATCCACTCAAGACTTTGGAACAACAAGAGACACAGTGCAGATGGTGGGGTGGAGTGGTCACAAGGAGTGCTCAGTATGCATGAGCAAGGTGTTTGTTTTCAGTGACCTTTCCCTTCCCAGTTCCAGGTCCCTACATCAGGCACTGAGTACCCCTGGATAAGGAAACCCTTATGGGAGCTCACAGGCAAACACACCAGGACTTTCTTGTTATGTTCTCACATGGCAAGCTCCTTGCCCACTGCTGAGTTAACATCAGCAACAATAGGATGTGGTCCTTAAGTGAGAATGAATTGCTTTCATTAGGTAATCAACTGTAAGGAATTCAATACCAGTTTCTCCAGCTATTGGTCTCAGTACAATGTAGAATAACTATGCCACTAACTGAATTAATGATCCGAAGGATACTAGTCAGCAGAACATTAGCTTCTCCACTATTAATTTCAGGCACTTGTAGGCCACAGGCCAGAATTGAGCAAATGCAGGATCAGAGGGTTACTGGGTAGTGAGTGATTTGTGAAGAGTCCAAGGCGTGAGAATTAAACACTTTTTCCGAGCCATCTCTTCTGGCGATCAGGCTTTGGCCTATTTCAGGCTGCAGAGAAAGCTGCTGTTGTTTCCTTAATCTGTAATGTAGCTTTCTAGATCTACACCACTGGGATTCAATCTGCATATCTACATGTTTAACGAAAAATAGCACTCAGCCTCAGGCTTATGTTCTTGGTGCGCGCAGTTTAAAAACACAGTCAGAACTGATTTGGAATGGAAAAGGAATAACTTACTCTCCAATTTAAGAGTCCTTCTGTCCAGTTTACAGCATGCCAACAGAGTAAAAGAATTTCTGTCAAAGTATGCTGAAAAGTTGAGAAAGATTTTTGACCAGGAGCACTGCTAGTATGGTGTGCTAACTCTGCAATGGTTAGTTGCACAACAATTCCACCAGGTTTTAGTTTGACCTGCCAACATTCCCTTTCATCCCTAAGGACAATGGTAGTGCAGTGGCAATGTTATTGGATTAACGATCCAAAAGCCCAGACCAATGCCTGCGATGCGAATTTAACTCCCACCTCAGCAGCTAGGGAAATTCAAATTCAATTAATTATCAAATCTGAAAGAAGAAGCTAGTCTCTGGGTAAGGTTTGCTGCTGTATGGTCATGCTAGCTCACTACATCGTCTGAGTTGCTGCTTGTGATGAAGGTTGCTGATACCATTCTCTTTGAACCTAAGAGGGGAAGCGAGGGAGGGCAGATCAGAGGATAACCTTCACCAACTCATTCAGGGAATCTATCATGGGCAGAGTCATAACACCTGACTGTCTGCCCCTCCTCTTTGTGTGCTCTGGTGTCCATGGAAATGCCAATCTGTGTTCAGGTGTCCGTGGAGATGGAGCATGCAGAGTCCACTGGCACAATAGGTACCTTCAGGGGCCAGAGATCTCTGCAGTGACTGGGTTGCATCATCATCCCAAGAGGTGATATTTTAGTTTAACTTTGCTAAGTTTTCATCGCAGTTGACCATTTGATTTTTGCTTTAGTTTCAGTGCCCCACCAGCTGTTGTCTAAGTTGTTTAAAGTTTATTTAAAAAAGGCGTAGAAATGACAGGGCCTGCTTGATCTAGTGTGGTAGAGGAAAATCACTTCCTGCTTTAATTAGAAGTCTCTAATAGTTAACAAAATATAGTTTATTTCCACGTTAGTGACTAGTTACAGAGACTTTGAGGAGGACCAGATGTTAGGTCTCACTTCTTTGAGATTTGAAACATTTCCAGCCACAATTCCATTTGACGCCATCTTAATTAGTCTGTACCTCCCAGTTTTATAAAACAATCATAGCTCCACTGATTGCTCATAAGAACCCATATGGATTCCAACCGTTGTAATGGACAAAGTGCACATGCCCTCTTACTCGTCATGATCAGTATGTTTTTATATGGCAAGATATACGTGTTTTCTCATAGTCTGAGAATCCTAATTAAATATATTGCTTCTGTGAGTCAAAAAAGTTTATTTATTCTCATTGACTTACACACACACACACACACACACCCCTTGGTAAGTCAGTCTCTGGTGGTTGAGACAACAAGGTGCAGAGCTGGATGAACACAGCAGGCCAAGCAGCATCATAGGAGCAGGAAGGCTGACGTTTCGGGCCTAGAGCAATATTTGAGATGCAATATTTGGCAGAACTCCAAGATTTCTGAAACACACCAGAGAGAGAGG
>NC_063332.1:157384993-157398650 GCF_021869965.1 Rhincodon typus | reverse complement strand
CCTCTCTCTCTGGTGTGTTTCAGAAATCTTGGAGTTCTGCCAAATATTGCATCTCAAATATTGCTCTAGGCCCGAAACGTCAGCCTTCCTGCTCCTATGATGCTGCTTGGCCTGCTGTGTTCATCCAGCTCTGCACCTTGTTGTCTCAGATTCTCCAGCATCTGCAGTTCCTACTATCTCTGGTGGTTGAGCCTAGTTTCTTGAATGAAGTGGACACTTTGAAGTTTGGGTGAGATTCTTGTATAGCAAATGGTTCTCAGCAGGCTATGGGGTTTCTTAGATGTAAATTCCTAGGCGGTTTCTTCTCAGGTGAATTTTAACTGGCTCAAGTTACATAGTTTGGCTGCCTGATGGATAGTAGCTTTTTTCTGAATCTGCAGACTCTAAACAGATGAACTAACTGATGCCATAAACAGTACTTTGCTGAAATTTTAAGCAGACTAAGAAATTTGACTACTTCACCAACTGATTTTTTTCCTACATTCGAAGCTATCTCTAAATAAAGGGTGATTTTCATGCTGATTCAACAACCTGGGTTGACATTTGTAGTTCAGTCAGTCTAGTTTGGACAGGGAACCACCATAATATAATGAAAATTTAATTCATTTCCATTCACCACAAATGGAGCTTTGAAATTCTTTTGTTCAGCTTAAAACAAGGAAATTCTGAGGACTGGCAGCTGTGATGCTTGGGACCTCTGGAGGACACCAAGATCCATTCAGCATTTCTGGCCCAAAATTGTTGTGAATGTTTGAGCCTTGTCTTTTGCACCAATATTCTGGCCTCTCCCACCTTTCAGAATGGAGATATTTGGAGGATCCTGCTCCTACAGTGAGTTGTTTAATTTTCCACAGCCATTCGTTACCAGATGTGGCAGGACTTCAATCCTTAGATCTGATCATTTGTTGTGGAATTGTTTTTATCTATATCTCACTTTCTGCTAATACTGTTTGGCACTGCAGGTGGTGCCATTTTTATGGCTTCACCAGGTTGACTCCTGATTATTATGCATTTTGGTGCTGCTCTTGGAATGATCTCTTCTGACGGGAATGATCCCTTGACTTGATAGTAATGATAGAGTGTAGGATATGTTGGACCATGAGGTTGCAGATTGTTTTGGAGTATAATTTAGCTGCTGTAAATGGCCCACAGAACCTCAATGATGATAAGTCTTGAACTGTTAGATCTGTTTGAATTTTATCCCTTTTAGCACAGTGTTAGTGCCACACAACATGATGGAAGTCATTCTTAATGTGAAGATGGGACTTTGTTTCCACAAAGACTGCACAGTAGTCACTCTTACCAATACAGTCACGCACCGGCAGCTGGCAGATTGGTGAGCATGAAGTTGAGTATAATTTTCGCTCTTGTTGACTCTCTCAGCACCGGCTGCAGACCTAGACTAATACTTGACCAGCTCAATCTCTAGTGGTACTATTGAGGCATGCACTTTGGACATTGAAGTCCCCCACCCATGTACATTCTGTGGCCTTGCCAGCCCTGGTATTTCCTCTAAGTGTTGTTCAACATGAAAGAGCACTGATCCATTAGCCAAGGGGGAGAACAGCATTTGGTGTTCGGCAGGAGGTTTCCTTGCCCAGGTTTGACTTGGTGCTATGAGACTTAATGAGGTCTTGAGTTAATGCTTAGGAATCTGAGTGAGCTGGTGAGGTAGGTCATACCCAGAGATTGTGATGCTGGTGTCTGGGACTTCGTAAGTTAGAATTTCATGTGAAAGATTATATCAGGCTGTTGGTTGGCTAGTCTGTGAGACAGCATTCCTAATTTTTGCACCAGATGTTAATAAGGAGTACTTTGCAGGGTTGACAGGGCTGTGTCTGTCATTCTCCATTTTGGTTTCTAAGTTGATGCCAGATGGTCTGTCTAGTTTCATTCTTTTGCTGAGATTTTCCAGTGATTGACAAAACTAATTTCAGAGGCCAGTTAAGAGTCAACCACATCACTGTGGTTTGGAGTCAAGTGTATACCAGACGGGGTAAAGGATGTCAATTTCTTTTTCAGACAGCTTTTTATGACAATCAACAGTGGTTCGTGGTCATCTTTGGACCTGTAATTCCCAGATTTTTTGAATTCCAATTTCATCAGCTGCCATGCTGGGATTCAAACTCAGGTCCCCAGCACAATACTTAGGTTATTAGTCTACCAACAATACCTAGGCCATTACCTTCCCTAAGATGAAAATAAACAGAAGGAAGCTCTCACAAACTCTAGACACTTCATAGAACAAAGAATATAGAACTTAGGACATAGAATTGTACAGCACAGGAACAGACCCTTTGGCCCATGTTATTGTGTCGAACATGACACCAAATTAAACTAATTTCTTCAGCCTGCCATTGGTCCATATTCCTCCATTCCTTGCATATTTATGTACTTATCAAAAAGTCCCTTAAATGCCCCTATCATATCTGCCTCCATCACCACCCCAGCAGTGCGTTTCAGGCTCCTAACACTCTGTGTAAAAAACCTACCCCTCACATCTCCTGTTTCTATACTGTGTATTCTATGTATCTCATCCTACCAGCTGCAAATTTCCATTCAATTCACAGGCGATTTTGACATTCAGAACTATTCCTTCACTGTTGCTGGGTCAAAACCTTAGAACTCTCACCCCAACAAGGATGTGCTTACTTCTTATAGCCTGCAGTGATTAAAGTAACAGAGCATTGCCACCTTGGCCTAACTATTACGATAGACAATAAATGTTGGCCTGTCAGTGATGTTCACATACCAAGAATAAATCAAAAAGAAACAACTCTGTGTTTAGCATTTACTATTCTGTACTTAAGCTAAACTTTCTCTCTGAAGGTTAACAATCATGACTAGTTGCTTTGTATTCCACTGATACAACTTTCATCATTTTTTTTAACAGTATGCAATTTCCAGGTCTTTTTTCCATTCTTGTTTCCATCTTACACGACTGTACACATATTTCAACAAACATTCAAACGATATCATGTCAGTCCAGATATTAAAAGCAGCCATCAACAGATTGTGTTCTGCTTATATTATGTTTGTCTGAGATAAGGGTATGTGACCAGGAACTGCATCTAAATATAGCATATTGGAGAGATCCATACTCTCAAGGATTTCTGGCTGTACATTTGTTACTTTGCCCGACAGATGTACAAAAAGGAAATGCAGAATCACAGATGGAATGGTTGATATTTTATTAATTGTTGAATGTTAAAGATTCTCCTGATTGTCTCAATGACCAAAAGCAACCCCCAGTCTGGTGTTGAAATATTCAGACGGGAACATTATAGATTCAGTCATTGAGCTGAATGTACCCAGCTGAGGCAGCAAACAATGACATCAATTTAACTTGACTAAAGAGTGGAAAATAAGAAAACTCAGCTCAAGACTCCAATCCTGTTCAGTGGTTTTTGTTAGCAAGTACATTTATGAAGAATGCTGAATAACAGAATGATGTGTGATGACATCTCCAGTCTAATTGTATGCACAGTCCGACTTCATGCATGGAGAATGATCACTTCAGCACATATTAAATAAAAACTCATATATCTGCTTTCCAACTTTTATTAAACTTTCCCTGGTCACCTTGAGAAGATCTATCTGAATTTTATTCAGATTGACATTCCCCCTACCAAATATATTTTTTCAAAAATATTCTCCGCTTTAGTATGGGGTTTACATTATTTAACATGTTATTATCAATTTACAGTACATGTGTATGATTATTGAAAAATAGTAAAACCTCACAAATGTAAGCATTCATGGAAAATAGGTGTGAATTATTTAGTAAGACCAATTTTACTTTGGTAATGTCGCTGAAAGTGACGGTGGTTGCCGTTATCATGCTGCCGACGATCTCAGAAATTTCAATAATCTGCACAATAGCTATCCAGAAGTTGCTGTCAATGATTCCATATTTTCCTATTAACTGTGCTGTTAAAGTTCTCCCAGACTGGAATCCAGAAACAATTAGAGAATTGTTAAACTTTCACCTTTATGCTATTGGTTTAACTGTTAAAACAAAATTAAACTGTTCAACTTTGTTGGGTGAACTGTAGTTGTGTTTTTAGTAGTAAACTAAATTCATCAACTCTGCCCAACAGCTTCAATGGCCCTGAGCAACCAGTTTTGTTTTGTGGAATGACAAATTTCTCCATTGTGCTAAAAATCTCACATATTTTAAAAAAAAGATGATATTTTGGGTTTTGACTTAATCCAATCATAAACATTATGTATTCCAAAAGTAAATTTACATTAAAAATCTGGAATAATCCATGTTTTTGACATATTGGTTTGCCGTCTGTGAAAATTCTTCAACGTGGTTAGTTGCCACCCCTATTCGTCAACATTACTGCAGCTGGATGCTTGTAAATCACTTTGAACTGGTGTTGAATTTAAATTGCTTTAGGAAAAGGAAAATCCACACCTAGGAGATTACTGGGTCTTTTTGGACTGAATTATTCAAACTCAATAGTGAGCAATGGTGTTTGCTGCTGGCCACAACATTCACCCTTTTTAGATTCATCTTGCTTAGTTGTATTATTCTTGCCTTTGTATGAGAATGCCATTCAATTCAAATCCCGCTTTCGACCTAAGCACATGATTTAAGATAATGCTACATTGTTTGTTATAACATCTTTCAGTTGAGATATTAAGCAAAGTCTAGACTCTTTGTTCTTTTGGTGTAAAAGACGCCATCACATTTTTTGGAGAGGAGTGAGGACTTTTCTTAATGGAAACTAAATTCAACCAATACCATCAGAAATTAATCAATCATTCTTCATAGTGCTAAACAAGGAACTTTGCCTTGTACAGGTATTATTTGGACACAAAACAACAGCAACTATATTTCAATGTTAAATTATTGACTGCAAAGTAATTTTGAAGCTGTGTTCAGTGCGACATCAGCAGAAACATTTTGTTTAAGGCTCATAAGGTTCTTCTTCAAGCCTCTTCTTAAAAATGTAATTGTGATTTCATAAAGGATAAAATGGAGCACCCTGGATTTGATTATGAACAACATTGGATGATTGGATTTCCAAAATAAGGTAAGCAACAGTCATCATGGTGAGCTGATACTTATTGCAAAAACATTGGTGAGGTTACTAAAATCCAAACAAAACACTCAGAGGGCCAACTTTAAATGTTTGCATGAGAAGCCTTGTTATAATGGACGGGATGATTTGAATATGCTCAAGAAAATAATGGATATCCCTGAAAGGGGTAAAATCCAAAGGCAATGGATTAACATGCACCCAAAAACTGCACCAAACCTAAAATCGTAGTCTACAGTTTGCGCCGAACTATCAAATAACAAATAAGGAAGAAAATAACGTATTTAGGACTTTGTGGGAAACAGACATCAAATTATGGTGAATTCATTATTAAAAATCACGCAGAATACACGATAGGAAAGACAAATGTTGAATTTTTGTCCATAAAGTTACAGCAGACCAGGGTAAACCTGCGCAGAATGGCTACTGCCATTGCTGAAAATTCCAAAATATGGAAAAAAAAATGAATTTGCGTCAATGTAATTGCCTCACATTGAGTGAGAAATGCTTGACAAAAGCAGGGTTATCACAGATGTTGTACAAGGGAATTGTATGAAATGAAACAATGAATGATGGATGGAAGGATGGATGGATGGATGGATAGATGGACAGACAGAAAATGTCAATAGATTTACAGTCGATAATAACCTTTTCAGTTAGAATTGCGTCCACTACCATATGTACAGATAATATACATTTTGTTTCAAAGAGATGCTTGCTTATGGTATTTAAGTTTGAGGAATAATTTCCTGAAACATTAATAGTCAGTCAAGCTGTACAGAATAGAAAGAATTACAGCCCAGAATGGGAAATTACAGATTACAGAGGGATGGCAGTCAAGTTATAGGTTCACAACAGGAATAAATAAATATGTTTAATTTTATTGCTAACTAATTGTATAAACACGAAATAAGTACTTGTGATTTGTAACAGAGATGGGATTGTGGCTGTGTTCCATAGATTTTTGAAACTAGGGAAGGGCAATCTCCCAAATGAAACAGTTAGGAATACTCCTGACCCTCCTACTATCAGAAAGGCATTTTAAACTGCTTCAATTATGAGAAGGAATAGATAAATTGGACCTCATTTCATCAGATTTAAGGAAGTTGTTAAGAAATTAATGAAGGTTTTTATTGTGTGGTTTTAATAAAGTAAATAGAGAATTATACTTTGGCTTATTGATGAATTAGTAACTGGAAGATATCAATTTTATTCTTTTAAAATACAGTGTTTTAGGCAAAGGTTTGCAAAGGCATGAAAATGCCCAAGCAAAACATAACAAAATTACCAATTAGAAGCAGCAGTAACCACCTCAATTCTGCTCTGCCACTCAATAAGGTCAAAGCTGACCTGAATACTCCACACTACTGCCTGGATCGATAACGTTTCACCCTAACCCGTGGAAGCACTGATGGGAGCAGAATACATAATGGGTCTTAAAAAGGAAGTGGTTAATTTTGACAAGGAAGACTTCAGCAAAATATGGGAAAGAGCAGACAAATGAAATGACATTTTCAGAATGTCAATTCAGGAATAAGAGTACAAATTAGCTCCTTCTTGTAAAATTCTGAGGTTCTATTGCTTCATAGTAAATATTAATGCCAAACATAGCCTGCAAAGATTGCAAATGTTCGATTAATTTGCAGCCACCACAATAAGCTCCAGTTCAAGTCCCTTCATTGCATGGGACCTCCAAAAAAGAGAATCAATATATTTAACAGTACACACAGCCATTGTACACATGTCATTGTCACACAAATGGGCCAAGGGATGTCATGTCATCTTAAATTGTACTACTCAATATAACTTTGTCCAGAAAGAAGACGTGGAAGTTATGTATTGAAGTGGTTAGAACACTCTTTGGCAGATAGGAAACATAGAATAGGAATAAATGATCTTTTGTTGAATGGCAGACAGTCACTAGTGGGATACACAAAGATCGGTGCTAGGACTCCAGCTGTTCACAGTATACGTTAATGATTTGGATGAGGGAATTAAATGTAATATCTTCAAATTTGCAGATGACACAAAGCTTTGTTTGGAGGTTGAGCTGTGAAGAGGATATAGAGATGCTTCGGTGTGATTTAGACAAGCTGAATGAGTGGGCAAATGCATTGCAGATGCAATATGATGTAAATAAATGTAAGTTTATCCACTTTTGTAGCAAAAAACTGGAAGACAAATTATGATCTGAATGGCTATAAATTGAGAGAGGGAAGTGTGCAACGAGAACTGGGTATCGTCTTACTTCAGCCACTGAAGATAAGTGTGCAGGTGCAGCAGGGAATAAAGAAGGCAAATGGTACGTTAGCGAGAGGATTTGTGTACAGGAGCAGAAATGTCTCGCTACAGTTAACAGGACCTTGTTGAGACCACACAGAGTCACAGAATCATAGAGCAGGGAAACAGACACTTCGATCCAATTCGTCCATGCTGACCAAGTTTCTCAAACTGAACTGGTTCCATTTTCCTGCATTTGGCCCATATCTGTCCAAACCTTTCTATTCATGTACCTGTCCATATGTACATTTCCTCTGTGAGCTTATTTCATATATGCACCATCCTCTGTGTGAAAAGAATTGCCCTGCAGGTCTCTTTTAAATGTTTCCCCTCTCGCCATAAACCTATGCCCTCTAGTTTCGGACTTCCATATCCTGGGGAAACGACCTTGCTTATTCACTATATTTATGCTCCTCATGATTTTATAAACTTCTATAAAGTCACCCCTCAGCCTCCTATGCTCCAGGGAAAAACGTTCCAGCCTCTCCTTATAACTGAAACCCTCCAGTCTCAGTAACATCCTTTCTTGCACCCTTTCCAGCTTAACAACATCTTCCCTTAGCAGGGCAACCAGAATTGTATGTAATACTCCAAATGTGACCTCACCAATGTCTTGTACGGCTGTAGCATGACATTCCAACTCCTGTACAAAAATATTGTGTACTGTTTTGGTCTCCTTATCCGAGGAAGGAAGATCTTGCTATAGAGGGAATGTCGTGAAAGTTCCCTGGGATGGCAGGACTGATGTATGAGGTTGAATCAGTTAGGGATATATTCAATGGAATTCAGAAAAATGATGGGGAATCTCATAGAAACCTATAAAACTCTAACAGGACTAGACAGAGTAGGTGTAGGAAGGATGTTCCCGAAGGCAGAAGAGCCCAGAACTAGAGGTCAGAGTCTAAGGAAATGGGGTTAACGATTGAGATGAAGAGAAATTTCTTCACCTTGAGAGTGGTGAGCCTGTGGAATTCACTACCATAGAAAGCAGTCAAGGTCAAAGCATTTTATAGTTTCAAGAATGATGGGATATGGCACTTGGGGCTAAAGGGATCAAAGGATATTGGGGAAAAGCAGGAACAGCTGTCCACATTTATCCACATTGTGTTGGATGATCAGCCATGATCATAATTAATGATGGAGCATGCGTGAAGGTCTGAATGGCCTATACCTGCTTTTGTTTTCTATAATGTTATGTTTCTGTGTTTCTAAGACAGTATTGCTTCTCCAGCAGTTAGTTGGCAAATGCACTGCTGCTATGTGGATCCCAAATGTAATGTACGATCTGTGCCAAGTCAGCTGATCCCAAACAGTTCAATGTCTTTGGTCTATCGATGAAAAATTAAATCAGACAAAGCTTTCACTCTAAGTAAAGTCTTGTGACCACTGGGAGAAGCTAGACATTGAATGGGACCTTGTTGTAATTTCTAGTGATCAACTTCACTATCCAGTACACTGGAGTTTTTTGGCCAAATCTCATGTAATTGCATTTAAGTACATGTTAATAGAAGACAGAAAATTTAGTGGAAGCATTACATTTTGGAGTCCAAATTGGTGCTTCTATAATAAAACATATTTATTTATACAACAGCAAATATTACTACCAAGTATATAAACATTATTAGGCACGGCAGAATTAAATGAAACATTAAGCTTTCTTTTTCAAAAGTCATGCTATTCAGCCATTAAAGTCAATGGATACACAACCAAGTCAGCATTTTGTTTCTCTGAAGCTTGCTAAGTGCTTTTTTAAATTGTATCTCTTAGAACGCATCCCAACCAACTCAATACATTATAAACAGTCTCTCATCCAAGTAAGAGACATCTACATTGATAAGCACAAATAATGTCATATGGTATTCTGTTAATTCTCTGATACACATGTATGATGTAATTCACATGGGATCCATTATTATTGAATGACACTATAGAACTGTATTGTACAAAATTCACTCGAGAAACAAAGATATCAATGGCTGTGTATTAATAAAAGATGATAATGAATGGCTTACCAGGATCTGCTATGAATAAAAAGAGTATAAATATCAATTAACAAACCTGAGAATGCACAGCCACATTAAATTAGAAATTCAGAGCAGGTTAGCCTTGTTGCTTTATCTGTAAATTATTACGCGTATGAACCAGCTGTTAAATTTCTTGTCTTTATCATGCTCTTTTGTTCTTTCTCAGAATTAACATTACAACTGCAAGGCAATGCATCATATGTTCCCTTACTTGGTTATTTCTTTTGCCATCCTGCGAACTGACCATGTTTGGACTTGACTGGAATTATCAAATTGACAGTTTCAAACAATTTGTTCAAACAAGGATCCACCTGACTAGTATTTTATAATGAATGCTTACCAAAAGATGAACTTGCATTCTGAGCAGACAAAATTACAATAGAATAGAACTCTTCATTCTACAGCCATTATAACATTTACACTTGACATAAAGGATCACAAAGAGATGTGTAGAAGCAGTCAGGCAGAATTCTAATTAACTAATTTACTGCGGATTCACTGTGCTTTCTTTTGGCACAGAATAATCTTACATTTAATTCACAGCAAAATGCTTACTGAATGGGATAAGCCTATATATTGTGGTCAATGGTGTTAGTATTTTGTGCACAAACAAAGTTTCTCCGAATATAGTTTATGCAAGAACCACACTTTCATTAAAATTTCATTCAAAACAGTTCAAAACGAACTGAATTAAAATTAAAATTAAATCATTAATATTGTCACTTATCTTAGAACTGCTATATTAAGAAGTGAGAGGTGATGTAATTTTGGTCGGGAAAACATAGACAGGAAATATAAAATAGTGGGTACAATACTGAAAATGGTACAGGAGTATGAGGACCTCAGTGTATAAGTCAATAAATCTTTGAGGGCGGCAGGACACATGGAGATAATTGTTAATAAAACAGATAGTACATCGGGCTTTATTAATAGGGGCATAGAGTACAAGAGGAAGGAGATTTTGCTGAATTTATACAAGATAATTGCTACAGTTCAGCGGGAGTACTGTGTACATTCTTGGTACCACCCTATCAGAAGGATGTGGGCACAGAGATTGTGCGAAACAGACTGACAAATAAGATTTCAGTTCTGAGGATAGATGGGAGAAATTGGAATGATTCTCCTTGGAGAAGAGAAGGCTTAGAGAAGAGGTGAGTTTTCAAAATCATGAGGGGATTGAACAGAGTAAATTGGCAGAAACTGTCCCTGTTCTTAAAAGAATCAAGAATACTAGGAGTCAGATTTTAAAACAAATGTGATGTGAGAAAACCCTTTCTCACACAACATGTGGTTCAGGTCTGGAATACACCACCTTGGGATGTTGTGGTGGCAGAATCAATTGAGGCATTCAAGAGGGCATAGGATAATAATTTAAATAGAAACAATATGCAAAGGAACGAGGAAAAGAGGGTAAATTGCATCATTTCATCATGCCATTTGATAATACAGTCATTGAATTTTGCTGCAAAAACGACACACTTTGCTGACATTTTTCACCTTGAACTCATCAAGACTGTTCATAAGGATGTCAATTCAAGTGGAAAACCAATATCTATACTGTGTAACAGGGGAGTGCTGATTGGTTGGCAAATTGAATCTGATTGGTAGAGGTGTTGCTATGGCGAATCAGGATTATCCTGCATTTGTTTCTGATAATTATAGTGACAACCAATTTACAATTTACAGCCTTGCAGCACTGTGCATACTGGAAGCTGTGTATATAATACCGACAGAATATACAAACGCACCGCACCGGTTTCAACTCAACAAAATTGGGTGACGGTCATTTACTAATTCATTGTTTGGTGCATTTCAGATCCAATCAGAATTTACTTGCCAACAAGTCAGCACTCTCTATTTATGCAGTTTAAAAGTTTTTGTTAACTTAAATTTATATTTTTGCAAAATTTGAATAAATATGAGGAAAATAAAACTACCTTAAAGCTGGTAAAGGCACAAAAACCCTTGTAACATTTAAGAAGTATTTATATGTACACTTGTGATGCCAAGGCACACAAGGCTATGGGTCAAGTGCTGGAAAATGGGATTATAATATTTAGGTAATTGTTTTTGACTGGCACAGACTCGATGGGCCTAAGGACCATTTTCTGTGCTGTAAATGTCTATGACTCTATAAAGGCCCTATAAAGATTCTATGAGTGCAAGATTTTGACAAAATATGTGTTTTCTCAGCAATTGTAATGTCATAATGTTCATTGGAGAGCCAGAACAGTTATGTAGGCTGAATCATAGAATCCCTACAGCATGGAAGCAGGCCATTTGGCCCATCATGTCCACACCAACCCTCTGAAGAACATCCCATCTAGACCCACCCCCTACCCTATCCCTGCATTTCTCACCCTAGACACTATGGGCAATTTAGCGTGGCCAATCCATCTAACCTGCACATCTTTGGACCGTGGGAGGAACCCCACGCAGACACGGGGAGAATGTACAAACTCCACACAAACAATCACCCGAGGCTGCAATCAAACCTGGGTCCCTGGTGCTGTGAGGCAGCAGTGCTAGCCACTGAGCTACCATGCCACCCTGTATTCCCTCATTTTACACCACAAAAATTCTGTGATTCTCTAATTCTGGCAATTTTCACAGTGCACTGTTCACAACACAGTTAGAGGCTCAGATGTGAAGAAATCATAATCCAACAGACACATGAGCAAGGACATGATCCTGCTATTTTAAAATGCTAAAAGGAATGGGACTGTGCACTTCTATAAGTTCACATGGTACTTCCGACTGAGAAATACTGAAGGGCACCATGGTGAAAAATCCAAAAAGAGCCGAAAATCCTTCAGCTCAGTTGGCAGCCAAAAAGCTTTACAATGCCTGATTATATTTTCACCAGAAATAAGGGCATTGTAACAGGTCAAAATCAATGCTGGGACAAGTGAGATATAGGGGAAATCTTCCCTTTTCTATTAGGTACAATGGAATGGTTTATCTGTTCATCAGAGAAATTGCCAATCTTTCTACACTAAGTGCAGAGAAAAAGTCTTCTCAAATTAACTTTGGAAAATCAAAATATCACTGATAGGTGAGCAACTATGTAACCTGAGAGAGAAAGGTGGTGGGGATTCATAATTAAACATGACAAACAGAGAACCAGAGGAGTCACACTGTGCACGTTCAGAAAATGGAAAATATAGAATTAAAGCATAATGCCATAGGAGAGCAGGTAACCAGTTGGTTGATGAGTATTTTTATCTCTCTCTCAACTCGGGAATTCATTTAAAGCAGGAGTTGGGCAATCATAAATTTTAATCGGAATAAGTGAATTAATGAAAGCATTAGCACAAAGCAAGTCCAGAGGCATTAATTAAAATTTGAAATTTTAACAAGGCATTAAGCAGATTCTGTAGGGGGTGAAAAGAAATTAGGTAGATCATGAATGGGCAGTTGAAACCTGGTGCTTGCGAGTTCTGCTCCTTGTGGGAACTTCAGAACACTTCATATGACTTGAGGAGCATGTACTTTGGAAGTATCTCCAGTGGTTTGAACATAGGATTTCTGAACTTGCAGGGTAACTGTAGTCACTATGAAGGATCATAGAGGATGAGAGATGACTAGGTCATAGTCAACTCACAAGCAATGAGAATTCACGCAGATGGGTTGTAGGGAATGCTGCCTTGTTCATTGATCACCAGCTCCCTGGTTCTGACACTGGCCTTATGTAGAATATGGTGCAGTGGAAAACACAGGAGGTAGAAGCTTCAAAGGCAAGGAAAACTCTGATTTAATTGAAAAACAAGCAAATTGAATGTATTTACAGGAAAACAAGAAAGTGAATATCAAACCCAACTATTACTGACTGAGACCTGTCTCCCAGTTAACTTGACCCCCCAGTTAAGCCTTATAGCCAAGACTTGATACGGTAAATAGATACAGTGGGTGGCTGTGACCTATGCTAAGAGGGAAAAGACAGAGAGAGAGAGAGAGAGAGAGAGATTACCTGCTGACCTGAAGTCGCATCCTGCTTCCCATCTTTGGGGTGCCCGACACCATTAGCCTTCTTGAACCCTACATTCCCCGATCTAAGGCTAGCCAAGATGGGTTAGAGAGTCTCGATGACCTTAGACTCACCCTGGAGTAAAAACGCGATTTTGACTGGCTCCTGTCCGCGCCATAGCTGGGACTCTGTGAAGGGCTGCAAGTGCTCCTAACAGTCAATCCCGGGGTGTCTGCTAATGCGGTTAGGCACATTGGACCTGACGAATGAGTACCTGGGACAACAAGGTGCAGGGCTGGATGAACACAGCAGGCCAAGCAGCATCATAGGAGCAG
>NC_063332.1:157357695-157374993 GCF_021869965.1 Rhincodon typus | reverse complement strand
GTCATTGGCTGCCATCTAGCAGTTGATCACTTACAAGTTGAGTTTCTTAAAGGGTCATCACTCTAAAGGCAATACCATAACAACATAGGACATAAGCAACATCCAATAAGGTAGATTGTAGGTTGTGGGAAGAGGAAAGTCTAAGGTGATTAGAGCCTATGACTGAGAGGAACATTGGGAGAGTATGTTTCTGAAGAAGGGTCCAGACCCGAAACATCAGTTTTCCTGCTCCTCTGATGCTGCTTGGCCTGCTGTGTTCATCCAGCTCTACACCTTGTTATCTCATATTCTCCAGCTTCAGCAGTTCTTACTACCTCAGTAAACAGGCTCTTTGCACTTTAGCACTCAAGGAACAGACTGTCAGTTCTGAAGAAGAATCATACTGGACTCGAACCATTAAGTCTCTTCACAGATGCTGCCAGGCCTGTTGCATCTCTCCAGCACTTTTTCTCTGTTCTTCAAGATTTTCAGCATCCACAGTGTTTTACCTTTATTTGTGTGTACGAAGATTATTCTGTATTCTATGTGTTAGCTTAGCTGCAAATAAACACAATCAATCCCCAAGTAAACAGAATCCACATAATGTATCTGTGTTACATTTAGATTTCACAGGAATATTATTGCATTGTCATCTCCTGATACACAAGAAGACCAATATCACCCTCTCAGTTATCAGTGTAGCCACAGTGACCACTGCGTTATTTAATTCGTTCTCACAATAAAGACACATGAATGATGATTGGTTAGATCTACCTACAAGCAGACAGATAATTTCAAAAGTAAATCTTTGGAGTATTTTGGTCCAGTGCATCTTTCTAATGAATTCAAATGCAGCAATACGTCCTTTTGTCCAAATTTGGTGCTTTCTTCCTGAAAAGATTTAATAGCTTGTGTCAAATCTAAAATAATTCAAATCTGCCATACTATCTAACTTATCATTCCAGCTTTGAAATTCATTTTTACAATGCATCTTTATCCACAAAGGACTCAATATTTCAAGGAGGTGGTGAAAAATAATGTGGAGGTGCCGGTGTTGGACTGGGGTGGACAAGGTCAGAAATCACATGACACCAGGTTATAGTCCAACAGGTTTAAGCTTGTGTTTTCAAATAAACCCGTTGGACTATAACTTGGTGTTGTGTGATTTCTGACCATGAAAAATAAAAGCACAGATGCGTTTATGAGGAATTGTCTTGGTCAAGGCTTGGTTAAATTTAGACACTGAATTGTTAAATGCTGTGCTGTAAGATTTTTACAAAAGTAGTAAAGTGAAAATGTGATGGGATTTGGGGAGGGCGAGTTCTGAAGAATGTGATCTACATGAGTTGAAGCACAACAAGCTGGAGTCAACAGGGCAGAGTGTAATGCAGGTCATTTCAAGATTGCAAGAGGCAATGGCCTAGTGGTATTATCGCTGGAGTGTCAATCCAGAGACCCAGGTAATATTCTGGGGAGCTGTGCTTGAATCCCACCATGGCAGATGGTGGAATTCGAATTCAATAAATATCTGGAATTAAGAATGTAATGATGACTATAAGTCCATTGCAGATTGTTGGGAAAAACCCATCTGGTTCACTAATGTCCTTTAGGGAAGGAAACTGCCATCCTTACCTGGTCTGGCCTACATGTGACTCCAGACCCACATCATTGTGGTTAACCCTTAATAGCCCTCTGGGCAATTAGGGATGGGCAATAAATGCTGGCCTGGCCAGCAACACCTTCATCCTGTGAATGAATAAAAGAAAAAAATGATCAGCCAGTAGAAGGTTAGGGTTACGGAGATATTCTTGTTAGAATGATCTATATATCTGACCTTTATCCCTTTATCAGTTTTTGGAGTTTAGATTGTATGTACAGTAAAGGAATAAGTGGTCTAAAACTGAATTTAAAAATGATATAGAATAACATCCCTTGAATAGCATGCAACAAAAATCCAAACCACAAATGAAACTCACAAATTTCAATTAAAATGTCAATTTTGGGCTTGATGATGTTCCCTAGATTCTGCAGCATTCATTGACCATTGAAGGTCTGAAAATATAGCTTTCAAAAACAGTTTTTTGAATCAACCTCAGATGTTATGATGTGCCTGTGTGGTAAGTAGAGCTTGAACAAGGACCTTCCAGACCATTTTAACACACAACACCCCAATCATTCTATCCGGATATATTTAATCAACCTGTCCAGATGTGTTAGGACATATAGAAGGAGCTTGAACCCAGAACCCTTAGCCCAGAGATGGAAACACTACCACTATGCTACAAGACCCTTAATCTTCCATTCTATGCTGAGTGTAAAGGTCCATGTAATTAGCAGTAGTAGAGGATAAACTACAAGTAAGCCTGATTGAGAAGAGGCACCATCTTAAAGACAAGATACAGCTCACTGCATGATGGGAATAAGCAGCAGATATAGTGAATAATTAAGTATAATGACAAATACTATCAGGAGCCAGAGATGACACATCTGTCTCCATTGAGACCTTGTGTTAGACTACTTCTTTCTTCAGCTAAAGATGGTCTGGCATCATCAGATTGGAAGGAGCTTGATGCAACTTCAATGTTAATTCTTTCAGAAATGTTACCTTATGTAATAAATACAATACCTAAATTTTAAGCTAAAATTGAAATTGGACAGCTTGGAGTTGGAAGCAAAAACGAACGCAGTGTCAGTATGGATTTGGAATGATCAAAACCTGTGCCTTATTTAATGATTTTTTTTCAAAGATGCGCTTCTGAGATGGTCTGCGTAGACTTCTGGATACAGAGGAAACTTCTACACATACAGTGTGGAGGTCTGCACAGTGGCAAGAAACAGAGGAAATATAGCTTCTGGAGTCAAAGAGTTACACAGCCCACGTAAACAGACCCTTTAGTCTAATATGTATTTGCCAGCCTGGCTTTCCAAACTAAAGTCTCATTTATCTGCATCTTGGGGTTCAAGTGCATAGTCCTCTACAGGTGGCCAGGCAAGTTGAAACAGCTGTTAAGAAGGTTTAAATAGAGGCACGGACTATAAAAGCAAGGAAGTGATGTAACACCTCTGCAAATCATTGGTCAGACCTCATTTGGAGCATTGTGTTCAGTTCTGGGCATGTTATTTAAGGAAAGTTATTAAAGTCCTGTTCTCACAGCATTTCCCAAAGACCTGATGGCTACACCAGGTCCTGACAGTAGGCTGGATGAAGTATAACTGGTCTGTAGCAGGGTTATTGTGCCATGCTCAAGTGCAGGAAGTACATTAATGACCTAAGCATATCAGAAAAGGACCATTGTATATCCATGTCCTACTGTGCCTATCACCCCACAACCTCACTCTGCCTTCTCAAGCTTAGTCCATCAAATCACTTCACACGAGCATGTCCACACTCCTCTTCCTTCACACTTTATAACCTCTCCAGCCATCCAACACCACCTTGTGCAGTCTTATAGCTCTGTCTCACCTTCATCCTCATCAAATGTATTACACCTATTAATAAACACATGGAATTATATTCAGTTGTAAGCCTGTTTCTTCCTTTATTGTGGGCAGGGAGCAAAAAACAAGTTCAAGGTAAAGATTAGAGATACATTTAATCCATTGTACAGCTTACAATTAAGATCAATTGACAATAAATGTTTAACCTTGCCTGTGACAGTCACATTCTCAGAAACAGATAAAATACATTCAGGCCTATTCCCTGAAAGGAGATGGATGGATCAGGAAAAAAATCCACCTTTCCACAGGGACAGGAAAACAATGGAAAAAGGCTCATACTTGGGTAGTCAGGATTGTTAAAGAAGCGCAGAAATCCTGGAGAAAATTATGGATATCATTTTGGCAATCAAATAACATAACCCATACGTGTTGGGAATCATGGATTATTATTATTATCACGAAATTTTGTATCATTACATAAAATTCTATCAATTGAGCTATGGTGTAGAATGTTGCATTTAATACATTGGATCGAACCTTACCTCATTTAATGCTACGTCTGTCTGCTTTCCATTAGTTGAAGCAACATTATGTAAAAGATATCAACCATCCAGAAAAACAAAGGGACACCATGAATGAGGTTGACTCAAAGCTTGGCCAGAGAAGCAGGTTTTATGGAACACTTTGTTGGAGGTTAGACATATAGAGAGGCAACAAGGTGTGGGTAATTACAAAGCTTCTACCTATCATGAATGTTCTTGTGCTCTCAGAATCACACATGGGACTATTTTGTGCACTCAGTTGAAGTTTGCGAGTCTGCCAGCAAGGTCAGCACAAAACTCATGAATCGCTTGGCAATCCAAAATAGAAAATAGGTCCTATATGATACAGAGAACCTTCATCAGCAAGAATTAACTCCTACTTAGAATACCGCTGGCAATTATAAGCAGGCAGTAGTGATTGTATTAGTGAGTTGTAATCCAGAGCCTAATCTGAGGTCATGGGTTTGAATCTCACCATGAGAATTGGTGAAATCTGAATTCAGTTTATTAAACAAAAAGGAAATTCCTGCGGAGAAAAACTAATCTAATGGTGACCATTTAATGATGACCACAAGGTTGTAGGTTTATGGGAGTGGTGTTGGATGGCTGGAGAGGTCATAAAGTGTGAAGGAAGAGGATTGTGGATATGCTAGAGTGAAGTGATTTGAAGGACTAAGCTTGAGAAGGCAGAGTGAGGTTGTGGGGTGATAGGCGCAGTAATAAGAAAAAAAAAATGTTCATCAATGTGCTTTAGGGAATAAAATCTGCCATCCTTACCTGGTCAGGTCTACATGTGACTGCAGACCCACAGCAATGTGGTTGACATTTGACTGCCCCCTTGTCAATTAGGGATGGGCAGTAAGCACTGGCCTAGCCAGGAATGCCTGCATTTCATAAATAATTTTTTTGATTGAAAAGTGTTCCTGAAGTGAGTGCTGTCTCCTGCATCACTAAGTTGGTACATCACAGGTTTGTGTATTTCCTATCCATTATTCTGGAGAGAACAGTAGGCACTGTGGTTGGTCGGCTCGCCGAGCTGGTTTGTTAGTTTTCAGATGTTTCATTACCCTGCTGGGTAACATCATCAGTGCAGCCTCCGATGAAGCGCTGTTGTGTTTTCCCACCTGGTATTTAAACCCTGGGGTCCATTGGAATTGGTTACCTTATTTCTGGTTTTTCTTCGCAATGGTGTATATATAGGGTCTAATTCTACGTGTTTATTGATGGCCTTCTTGGTGGAGAACGAAGCCTCTAGAAATTCCCGTGCTTGCCTCTGTTTGGCCTGACTTAGGATCCTGATGTTGTCCCAATCAAACTGGTGGTTTTCCTTATTTGTGTGAATGGAGATGCGTGAGTACTGGTGGTGTCTTTTTGTTGCTAGTTGGTGTTCATATATTCTTGTGGCCAGTGACCAATGTAATGTTTGTCACAGTCTTAGCATGGGATCTTGTATATCACATTGGTTCTGAGCATAGTGGGTAAGGGGTCTTTGGTTCAAGTTAGCAGTTGGCGTAGGCTTGATGGAGGTTTGTGTGCCAGTCTGATGCCCAATGGTCATAGGAATCCTGTGGTCGGTTTGGATATGTTCTTGATGTGTGGTAACGTGACGAGTGTGTCAGGGCATACTGTATCTTCTTGTTGCTGTTTGTGTGATAGGCATCGTCGGACCCAGCAGTTCGAGTATCCGTTGTCCTTAAATACTTGGCGTCATTCCGGGTTGCTGCAGTGTGTTGTTGCTCATTTAAATAGTGTTTTTACACAACTCTATGGGTGTTGGGGTGGGTTGCTGTTGAAATTCAGGACTTGGTCAGTGTGTGTGGCCTTTCTGTGTACCTTTGTCAGAAATTCCCCATTGGCCCTGCATTCTACCATGATATCCAGGAATAGGAGCTGTTTGTTCTTTTCTTCTTCCCTGGTGAATTTGATGCCGGTGAGAGTGTTGTTTATTAGTTGGTCTGTCTCCTCCAGTTTAGTCTGTTTGATGATGACAAAAGTGTTGTCTGCATATCGGATCCATGGTTTAGGTTGGATCTGCAGAAGGGCTATGCTTTCAAGCCTCTGCATCACGCTTCTGCTATTAGTCCAGAGATAGGTGACCCCATGTGTATTCTGTTGATTTGTTCATAGATTTGCCCATTAAAGGTAAAGTCAGTCGTGAGATATAGGTCCTGTAACTTCAGCATGTTGTCTGCGGAGATGGTGTCATCAGGTCTCGTTCTTTTAGAAGTGTTGCTTGTGTTTCTCTTGCCAGTGGTATGTCAATTGATGTGAATAGGGCAATAATGTCAAAGGACACCATGGTCTCATCTTCATCTATTCTTATGTCTTTGAGGGATTTGAGGAAATCCTGGGCTGAGTGGATTGTGTGGGCTGAGGTGCTTTGGGCTTCGTTATAACTGCTTGGTTAACCTGTGTGTTGGTGTGCCTGGGAGGGAGACTATGGTCTGAGGAGTACTTCCAGTTTGTGTACTTTTGGGAGGCCGTAGAATCGGGGTGTTCATCCCTTCAGGTTTCATTTTTAGGTAGTTGGCTTTGTTGATTTGTCCAGTCTGTTTGAGTCTCCTTAGTGCGTTGATTATTTTATTACCCAGTTGTGGTGTTGGGTCTATTTGCATTTGCTGGTATGTATTCGTGTCTTTGAGTAGCGTCTGTGCTTTAGTGAGGTAGTCCCGTTTGTTTATTTTTACTGCCATGCGCCCTTTTTCTGCTGGTTGGATAATGATGTTTTTGTCTTTTTTCAGGCCTCCTAGGGCCTTCTTTTCTGATGTGTTAAGAATGTTAAGTTTGTTCCTTCTGGTCAGTGTCAGGACCATTGTCTGTCTTATGGCTAGTTGTTTCCTCATTGATGCCATTGGCCTTCAGTGTGGATTCCAGTGTGGCTAGGAACTCTGTCCTGTTAGCACTTCCGTGACTGTAGTTGAGTCCACTTATTAGAACAGCTTTCTCTGTGTTTATTCATGTCTTGTCTGAAAGGTTACTTACCCCAACTGTCTAATCTTTGGTTGTCGTTTTGGTGTGTTAGTTTGGCTAGTTTTTCCTGTAGGATCCGTCTTTTCTTGGTTCTTATTATTTGTTGACTGATGTTAATGGCTCTTTCTAAGTCTGTTGTCCACTCTAGGTTGGTTAAGTCTAAGAATAGGGTTTTTTGGCATGTAATTTCCTTGTCATATCTGTGGAGCCGGTTGTGTGCATCGTTAATCATTACCTTTCTGTGGTCATTGTGTTCTGCTGTCCTACGAGCATATGGGTTGTTGATGGGAAGTTTGTATCTAACACTGCGTGGTAATACCTGGTTCCTGAGGCATCCATGCAGGAAGTAGAGTTGCTCGCGGGTAGTGCTCAGTCATTTGGCATAGGTTTCCCATTTCCTGGCCAATTTGAGCATCCTGCGCCTGAAGGTGTCTAAGGTTTTTGAGTAGATTTGTAGCTCGGGTTGTGGATGTTGTGATTGGTTCGCTCGCTGAGCTGGTTCATTAGTTCACAGGCATTTCATTACCCTGCTGGGTAACATCATCAGTACAGCCTCCGATGAAGCATTGTTGTGTTTTCCTGCCTGGTATTTAAACTCTGGGGTCCGTTAGAATTGGTTACCTCAAATCTACTTGAGGACCTTAGAACAGTAGGCAGTCCAGCACCAGAAAATCACTGCTAAACTGTCTAATTTTGAAGTCTATGTGTGCTGGAAGTTTTAAGAACACTGGTAACAGTGCCAGACGACCATTTTGTACCTTTCACTCCACTTTCTTTCCCTCTACACATTCAGTATCATTATTTAAATAAAACAAAGAACTACAGAGGCTGGACGTCTGAAACAAAAACAGAAATTTTTGGGGAAACTCAACAACACTGAATCACCTCTGCAGAAGGGTCACTGGACTCAAAACATTAACTCTGCTCTCTCTCCTCTGGTGTTGCTGCACCTGCTGAGTTTCTGTTTTTGTTTCAAGATCATTGTTTACCCAGAACGAACGTTTTCATTTTGGCAGTACGATACTGTGAGGTTTTACAGCAACTGCGCCTTTGGGTGATTTCAGCATTTCTTTCAAACATTGCTTCAAACCCACAAGCTTTCCACTTTATTATAAATTCTTAAGTGTACTGTTGTTGTGGATTGTTCTGTTGTTGAAAGTCAAATATTTTTGACAGGCACCCACTTAAACAATTAAGCTTGAAATTAGATTGCTTTCAGAGTGTGCATATGACCAGGAAAATGCTGATGGTTTTATTTCATATACAAGATCAATGTATTGATGCATTCATATAACGTTCTAATTGAACTCCAAGGACAATTCCATTCAGTTATTGTGTCGACATGAACAGATGAGTGCTCAGGTGTAATTGGGTTTTAGATACATCTGCTAAAGCTCTAAATTCATCGCTACAGTGCTCAAAAGTTGTAAAGGATATTAAAACTAAACCATAAAAGCAACATATGTTGCAATTTGATGACATGGAGTTGAGCACACATTTACTGTTATCTATTGTCACACATGGTTAACGCACTCCTCAACAGATTGCATAAATCTATGCTGCTACTGATCCACCATGAAACTCTGAATTTTCATCAGAATCCCATAGATAATTGAATTGTCATCTGTTGCACAATATTAGGCAGTGAGACCTATCCCTACCTCTCATCCCACGCTACACAACCTGCTCTGCTTAACTGGCAGAGATGGTCCCAAATCACAAGCATGACACCTTCCATTTTAGCAGGAATGGAGTCAAGCCACATCCTGTACGTGCGTGTTTTGTGGAGGGGGCTGTCCATTTAAATCACCAACATCCTCTAAACCGATACATATATTTTGATATCCTTGTAGAATGGCACCTGTAGTGTGCACAGTAGACCTGTTAAGAGCATGAACTTTATGGATTCGTTTGGATAGTGAATTCAACCCTTCAAAGAGATATGGTAATCCTAGTGTCATGACACCTAGAGTGGAGTAACAAGTGCCCTTGAACTTGGGTGTCAGGTAATCTTAGTGGGGTGAGGATGCCCTTAGTTTGATGTGGAGATGTCGGGTACTACTTGGGAATGTTAAATGTATCAACAAATGTGTTTTAAAATGTGCATGTACCAAAAGAACTATAAAAAAATTCAAAACAAAATGCCAAAACTGGCAAAGAACTGTCAAAAATTGGTGTTAGAAATGGTGTCAGGCATTTCAATAGGTATGTTAATGTAATCCATCATAGGATTTATGTTGCATGACTGATTTGCCAATCTATCATTTTCATATTGTATTGCCTGTCAAGTGAGCAGTTTAATGCACAGCTCCCAGCATTTATGGATTATACATGTTTGTTTTCTTAGCAGAGATTAAGTACTGGAGTGAAATACCTGTTTGATCTTCAGAAGGTGAGTGAGTCACCGTTTTGTATTGTTGCAGTCTGTATGAAGTCAGCACACCTGCAGCAATGTGAGAGAAAAGTGTTCCAGGACTATAACTCTATAATAATGAAGAAAAATATGATAAGCACTGGAATGAAATACCTGTCTGATCTTCAGAAAGTGAGTGAGGAGCAAAGTGTGGAGCCTTTGACAGAAATTTTCCAACCTTCTCCGAACACGGTATTAGTTCCAAGGGACTGGAGGATTACACATGTGACAAAGCAGCAAAGGATAATCCAGGAAACTACAGATCTATCAGATTGACATCAATAGTGGGAAAACTGGAGGTCATAATACAGGAAAAGATAAATATATATTTGGAGAATAATAAGTTAATACTGACAGCTAACATGGCTTTGGCAAGGGCAGGACATGTCTGGCAAATTTAATTGAGTTCTTTGATGAGGTGACACTAGCAGTGAAGAAGGACAGTGCTGTGGATGTTTCATACTTAGACTTTCAGAAAGCATTTGATATGGTGCCACATGACAGGTTGGTTACACATTTAGAAATGTTTGGGATTGATGGGTGTTTGGCAGCACGGTTTAGAAGTTGGCTAAAAGATAGGAAGTAGGAATGAAAGGAAGGTATAGATGGGCATTTTTCAGCCTGGAGACAAGTTGAAAGCAGTGTTCCCCAGCAATCAATGTTGGACTCCTTGCTTTTTCTGAATTATAAGAACAAATCAGTGGATGTGGAGGGCAACATCTCTAAATTTTACAAAGTTGGTTAGAGTATTTGTGGATTGGGAGGCAGGAAGTTAGAATTTGGTGTTTGTAAAATGCTAGAGGGGATGGGGGAAGCATTGCATGGTCCCTTTAAAAGATGATGTGCTTTTTCTGCGCTTATAGATTTCCAATGGATGTCTGTGAGCAGCAGCTTGAAAGTTTACAAGCACACAGGGAGCACCCGAATTAAAACATTTGTATCAAAAGGCCATACAGTTAGCAAGCAAAACAGCAGTTTCACCAAGACAACAAGTTTTTGAATTTAGCCAATCAATTTGAACCAGGCACTCAGATACCAAAACCAATTAAATTTAAATCTGATGGTTTTGACAACATAGGACCAATCTTATTGTGAGAAATATTGATATGTCATCAAGGATATAAAAGAAGGGGACAGTTAGACAAAGCCCCAGAGCTAACTGCCATCCGCCAGAGCTAACAGCCCTCAGATCTCAAGAGAGAATCGTTGGTTCTCACAGCTTCCTCTATGCCTTGGAGAAAGCACCATCTAAGTAACAATGGTACCAAAGGCACAACTAGTTAATATTCCTGACAGAAGAGTCAACAGAGAAGGCATTCTTAACAGAAGAACAGATAGAGAAGGCACATAGCATTCCAGAAGATACATAACCTGGCTGTAATTTGAAGAGACTAAATTCTTTTTACCTATACACATATATAAAATGGGACTTGTATTTATTGGAACAAGTGGGACTTGTATTTATTAGAACAGCATACCATTAGAATCTTGTTTTATTCAGGAATATTAAGTAGTTAGAAGGGATTTATTTGGTTTGTTAATAGTTTAGATAATTTGCTCACTATTAGATAAATAAATTGTTACTTGCTGATGTTAAAGCGCGTGTCAAGGATTTATTTTATTTGACCACTAGAAGTTACACCACTTTTCACACTCCTTTTAAAGATCATAAGGTGAGGCGCCCCTCTTGAGGTCTTTCGGTTTTTGTTCTTGGGTGGGGGGGCTCCACCTCTGCTTTATAAGAGTACTAAACTAGGGACAATAGGGAATTGTAAGGATGATGCTGAGTGACTTCAGAGGGACATTGACAAGTTGACCAAATGGGCAGATGGTATTCAATCAGAGAAATGTGAGGTGATGCATTTTGGTAGAAGAAACATGGAGGGGTAGTACAAGCTTAATGGTATAACTTTGAGAGGATTACAAAAGCAGAGGGACTTCAGGGTTCAAGTACATAATTCTCTGAAGGTAGTCAGGCAAGTTGAAAGAGTTGTTAAGAAGGCTTATAAGATCCTTGGATTTATAAAAAAGAAGAATAGAGCATAAAAGCAATGTGGTGATGTGTCACCTCTGCAATTCAGTGTCAGATCACATTTAGAGTATTGCATTCAGTTCTCAACATTTTATTTAGGAAAGGAGTTGAAGTCCTGGAGGGAGTGCAAAGGAGACTTAGTAGAATTATACAAGAATGAGGAATTTTAGGTACAAGGAAATATTAGAGAAATTAGATTTATTCTCCTCGGAGCGGAGAAGATTAAGTGATGACCTTGCTGAGATGTTCAAAATTATTTTTTTGAAAAATTAACAGGGAAGAAGGATATTCTGTTTCCAGTAGTTGGCATGTCAGTAATTAGGAGTCTTAATTGTCATCAAGAGAGCTAGGAATGAGCTGAGAAGAACCTTCTTTCGTCCGAGAGTTGTTAGTGTTTGGAATGCGCTACCTGACAGAATGGTGAACATGGATTCCTTAAGATGTTCAAAAGGGAGCTGGATATATTTGAGAATAAAAATTTAGAGGTCTGTGGAGATAAGGCTGGGGAATGGAACTGGCTAGATGGCTCATTCGGGAGCCAGGACAGGCATGATGGCTTCCTTCTGTCTGTGAAATTCTAAAATTCACTATGAACTCATCCAAGCAAATGGAGAGTGTTTCATCACATTCATGACTTCTACTTTCCAAATGTTAGATAGCTTTTGGCAGTCAACAGGTGAGTTGCCTATCAAAAAATATCTCTGAATTCTCTGAGGTTTATCCAATTAAATTTCTGGCGAATGTTAACCATTACAATATTGATGGTAGAGGATAGTGATAATTGCGTTGAACTTTAAAAGAAGATGGTTAGATTCTCTCTCATGGATAGCCAAAATTTCCATATAGTTGTATGGTGTAAATGGTGCTCACCACTTCTGAACCAAAGTCTGAATGTTGTCCAGGCTTTGCTGCACATTGGCATGGGTAAGATTCATTTGTGGGATGTGTGTCACTGGCTGGCCAACATTGACAAGGTGGTAGTGAGCTACCATCTGAACGGCTGTAGTTCACTTGCTGAGAGTTGACTCATAATGCCATAAGGGAGGGAATTCTAGGATTTTGACCCAGTAACAGTGAAGGAATGGTGACATATATTCCAAGTCAGGATGGTGAGTGCCTTGGCGGGGAACTTGAAGCTGGTGGTGTTCCCATATATCTGCTGCCCTTGGGTCTTCTAGATGGAAGTGGCCGTGGGTTTGGAAGGTGCTGTCTCAGGATCTTTGATGAATTTCTGCAGAGCATCCTGGAGATAGTACACACTGCTGCTACTGAGCGTCGTTGGTGGAGGGAGTGGGTGATTGTGATTGTAGTGCCAATCAAGCGGGCTGCTTTGTCCTGGATGGTATCACGCTTCTTGAATGTTGTTGGGGCTGCACTCATCCAGGCAAGTGGAAGTGATTGAAGGTAGTTCACCCTAGGACACCACACTGAGGAACCCCAATGGTAAAGTTCTGGTGCCAGGCATAATTGGCCTCTAACAATAATATCCACAGCCATCTTCCTGTGTGCTAGGTACGACATATTTGCTGACTGTCTGTAAGTGACCTGTTAAGTGATGCTCAAAATCTTCAACAATGATTTTGCTATTAAGCAGTGGTCACTGTTGGCAGAGGGTGTTAAGTCAAGTGCCAAAGACACAAAATTGTCAAGGTGCTTCCTTAATAATGACACACACAAGTTGAGGAGTAATCAGCTATTTAACAATCCGTTGTGCAGATGATCATCGAAACACAAAATAGGAACAAAAGAAAGCCATTCAATATAATAATGGCTAAGACTCCTACTCAGTGTTCTATTCCTGTTTTCACACAATACCCTTTGATTCCTTTGGCTCGAGAAAACTATATCCAACTCCTTGAAAACATTCAATGTTTTGGCCTCAGACAGTTTCTCTGGTAAAGAATTCCATCAGCTCACCACTCTGTGGATGAAGAAATCCTTTCTATGTTACCCTGTGTAGTCCTATTAAAAGAAGAACAAAGAACAACACAGCACAGGAATAGGTACTTCAGCCCTCCAAGCTTGTGCTGCCACATTTTGCTTTTCCATACTAAAACTGTCTTTATTTATAGGATCTGTTTCCCTCTATTCTCTTCTATTCATGTATTTGTCCAGGTGTTTCTTGAATGCTGCTGTAGTGTTTGCTTTCACCACTTCTGGCAATGGGTTATAGGCACTCATCACCCTTTGTGTGAAAAACTTTCCTCGCACATCTCTTTTAAACAACCCCCCACCCCTTGCACCTTGAACCTGTGTCCCCTAGTAATTGACCCCTCCACCCTGGGAAAAAAGTCTCATACTTTCCACTCTATCCATGTCATTTACAATCTTATAAACTTCTGTTGGGTCGCTCCTCAACTTCCTGCATTCCAGTGAAAACAAATGCAGTCTATACAACATTTCTTCATAGCTAAAATCCCCCATACCAGGCAACATCCTTGTAAACGTTTTCTGTACCTCCTTCAAAGCAATTACATCCTTCTGGTAGTGTGGTGACCAGAGCTTTACACAATATTCCAAGTGTGGCCTAACTAAAGTTCTATAAAGCTGCAGTATAACTTACCTATCCTTGAACTGAATGCCCCCTCCAATGAAGGCAAGCACGCTGTAAGCCTTTTTCACTACCTTATCTACCTGTGCACCTTCAGATCCCTCCGTATATCAATATTCCTAAGGGTTCTGCCATTCACTGTATAATTTCCACCTGTACTTGATCTTCCAAAATGCGTTATCTCACATTTGTCTGGATTAAACTCCATCTGCCATTTTTCTGCTCAGTCCTCCAACTGTTCTGTATCCTCTGACAATCCACCTCACTATCCACAATTCCGCCAACCTTTGCATTGTCCGCAAACTTACTAATTTGGCCAGCTACATTTTCTTC
Organism: Rhincodon typus; assembly: GCF_021869965.1. Classification (NCBI taxonomy): domain Eukaryota; kingdom Metazoa; phylum Chordata; class Chondrichthyes; order Orectolobiformes; family Rhincodontidae; genus Rhincodon; species Rhincodon typus. Next base: position 157,360,735 of record NC_063332.1, on the reverse strand, counting down.
CAAATCATTTATGTAGATCACGATCAGCAGAGGTCCCAGCACTGACCCCTGTGGAACACCTCTAGCCACAACCCTCCATTCTGAAAAGCATCCTTCCACTGCTACCGTCTGTCTCCTGTGAATAAGCCAGTTCTGTATCCATCCTGCCAGCTCACCCCTGGTACCATATGACTTCACCTTTTGTACCAGTCTGCCATGACGGACATTGTCAAAGGCTTTACTGAAGTCCATGTAGTCAACAACAACGGCTTTCCCCTCATCAATCATCTTCATCACCTCCTCAAAAAGCTCTATCAAGTGAATGAGACACAACCTCCCCTGTACAAAACCATGCTGTCTATTGCTAATAGGTTAACCTGCTTCTAAATGCGTATAGAATTTTACAAGTTTTTATGATAGTCCCTCTCCCAACTACCATTTTTCTAAACTCCAATGAGTATAGACCTAACTGAACCTGTCTGTCTTCATACATCAGTCCCAAAAGCAGTGTGGTAAATTTTTGTTGCACTCCCTCTCTTGCCAGATCACCCTTTCTCAGATAAGGAGACCAGAATTGTACATAATAGTCCAAGTGTGCTCTCACAAAACAACTGTACAATTTCCACAAGTTACCCCTGCTCCTATACTAGTAATGGCTTCAATTCTTTAGTCCTCAGCTGAACAGTGAACAAAACAGTGCTGTAGGTGAAGTCTACATCATATACCCTAAAGTATTCCAGAGAAATCACGCCCATGACCTTTCACCTCCAAAGCAACATCGAACACAGACGTTTTGTATACCAGGTTAAGTAGGCTCCCAGAGCACAGCTATTTAATTTCTGAGTGATCACAAACAACAATAGCACACTTACACAATTCTGACCTAATAGACCTTGTTTGTTAAAGGGTCAGATAAAACATTTTCCATATTAACTGCTCCACTCTGATGAGGAAAATAGGACAACATATCCAATTGCACATTGAACATAGAAACTCATCTCAAAGGCAGGAATAATTTGATTTTGAGTGTTTGCTCCTCTTCAATACAGAAAGGCTAGATAGGCTGGGACTTTTTTCACTGGACCACAGGAGATTGAGGGATGACCTTATCGAGTTTTATAAAATCATGAGTGGTATAGATCGTGTTAATGGTAGGTGTCTCTTCACCAGGATGGGGGATTTCAAGACTATGGGGCACATCTTTAGTGTGAGAGGAGAGAGATTTTAAAAAGATATGAGGGACAAATTGTTTTACACAGTGGATGGTTCGCATGTGGAATGAATTTCATGAGGAAGTGGTGGATGTGGGCACAGTTAAAACATTTAAAAGACTCTTGGATAAGTACATGATGAGAAAAGGCTTGGAGGGATATGGACCAGGAGCAGGCAGGTGGGTTTAGTTTAGTTTGTGATTATGCTTAACAAGGACTGGTTGGACCGAAGGGTCTGTTTCCATGCTGTATGACTCTATGACTATCATTCTATAGCTAAGATGCATAGCTGGGAAGGCCCTAGGTGCAATTCATGGTTCATCCTGCATTGGCTAATCATAGTTGAGTAATGGTAAGCAAATTTCAATTGGGTTGTTCCAAGACATAGCAGGAAGCTTATTGCTTCTCATGTGTTGTGACATGTATGAGCACATTGAATTGTCGTATTGTGCCTGCGCACTGATTTCAGTACTTACATTGCTGGCATGCACTCATTCTTCATACATTAAAAATGATCATTTAGGTAATGTACTTGTCATCTAGTGAGCAATAGCCCTTAAAGTATTTCCATTCAAGGAAAGCAGAGGTATGGACTGGCAGGAAAATATAAACCTAACATCATTTCTCCTGCAATCCTGCCATCATTGCAATGCAAAGAAGAGTTTTAATATATCCAAGCTGTCAGCATCCTTTTTTTAATGTTTATTTGGAAGCTGTATTGACAAAAATGACTGAGTGAAGTAATGAACCAGAAAATGAGAAACTGCAGTCTGCTGGTGTGATGCTTCAAATGACAACTGAGTTTGGATATCATCTTTAAGAACACATCCTCATGTTGAAATTTGCATTGTATACTTGCTGTATGAACTCCAATATAGTTCAGGCAGTAATAATGATTAAGCTTAAAAACAAAATGTTGAAACATGGCTATTGCTTCTATATTAAAGATAACGCTGCATTAAAAAAAACACAAGCTTTAGATCCATGAATGATGTTTATGCGAGGTATGGGATTTATCTGTTATTCTGAACCTTCGATTTCTTTATTTTTCTAATTTGTTTTATTTCTTTATCCAATTTTCCTTTTCCCTATGAATTTGTACTTAAGAATATGCACCTAGGTACCTTTGTACCTAAGATGGTGTGAGAAATGGTGATTTGTAAACATTTCACTACTTATTTGAGTACAATAAAGCTAATTCTAAGATTCTACAGTGTACATTTTAATATCTTTTATGTTAGAGCTTTGATTTAAGATAGCAGCATATAGGTTTTTGTCTGTGTGCCTTAAAAGATTTAATGATTACGTTGTAGGCACTTTTATAGGCATGGCGATTTCTTTTAAAAACAGGGAGGAAAAGAGAGTCCCTCGTGTGTAATGGTGTTTTCATTTGGGTGAAGTTTAGATGTTTTGAAGTGTAAGAGTGAGCAAAAATCCCTGTCATTCAGAATATGGACCAAAACCCTTGGATTTTTAATAGAACATTTAAAACAAAAAGAAAGGCAGCTGGGCTATGCTTTGGAATAAGCAATCACAGGGGTAATTGTCTGGACCCATGGTTTAGTTAGAAATCCTATTCACGCCTTAGCCCTAAAGGAACAATAAACCAGACCCAAGACAACAACTTCAGAAATCTTGGAGGTACCAAGGCATTCATCTTCAATCAATATTCATTTGCAGAAATACTAGACATTCCACTTAATCAAAACACATTTACACCTACTCTAAACTATCAGGCAGCCCATTCAGCACAAAGGGGATGATAGAAACACTATGGATTAAACAGATTTGTGAGGTGATAATGGAGCAAACAGTCTGTATAACTGCTATGACAGTGTGGAGCTGGAGGA
>NC_063332.1:157286173-157357295 GCF_021869965.1 Rhincodon typus | reverse complement strand
ACCCCTCCCCCATTTCTGAAGAAGGGTCCAGACCTGTTAGCTTTCCTGCTCTTCTGATGCTGCCTGGGCTGCTATGTTCCTCCAGCTCCACACCTTGTTACCTTAGACTCCAGCATCAGCAGTTCTACTATCTCTTAAGGATTACTGACCTGTACTGAAGTGTAATTAGTACTCTACCATTCTTTCCTATATTTAAAAATCAGTTTCTTTTTAGATAGACTGTTAAATAGTCATAAAAGTATAATTCTAAATGCCCCTAGACAAAAATGCAGTTTAATCTCAATAATATAGCGGTTTTCTACATTAAGAAGGCTTATCTGTATCCAGATGACAGTCAGTTACACCATTTTCATTATCCAAACTGTCACACAAACAGAAGAAAATAATGTATGATGACATCACTTCTTATTTGACACAATATCACCTTTAGGCAAAGCCTGTTATATTGAAACTGTAAAGTCTTAGTCAGGAAAGGAGGAGCAGTTTTAAAGGGATCAAGATCAGGAGCAGTCTGAAAGGTAACAAGTCCAGGGGAACAATAGTTGTAACCTACGTTGGTAGAAAGTCAATGATATACAAGTTAAAGTGGACAGTGCAAGGTTTTTTTGATGGTAGAATCATGGATAACAGAAAACCCATTTCTGGATCGGATAGTACTAGCATGATTTACTAAATTATAACTAACCAAACAACATACTCCAATTCACTGACAGTCAAATCCAACTCCTTGAAGTTGCATGTTTGAATTGTCCTTTTAAACACTAGATTTGAGATTGTCCAATTTGGGGCACCAGAATGCCCATTTCCACTATTGGAATGGAATCGTGTTCAATTGTTACGTGTTTGAATATGTGAATGTGGTAATCAATCAATGCTCACTGTACTTGCTTGTTTAAGCCTGGGCATGGACTCAGAGTAAGGTAAACAGAAAGCATAACATCTACTATAAGCTACAGCTGCAACAATATTGATGCAGTCATGTTGAGATTTCAGAGTTATTTTAAAATTGCTATGAATAAACATCTTGTATGCTTAGAAACTAACAATATTTCTGCATTGTTCTGAGATGTTGGATAGCATTGTATCATATTGTAAGGAGTTATAGTCCATAATTTTTTTTTTTCCTATTCATTTTTGTGGGATGTGGGCATTGCTGGCTGGCCAGCATTTCTTGCCTGTCCCTAGTTGCCCTTGAGAAGGCGGTGGTGAGCTGCCTTCTTGAACCATTGCAGTCCTCCTGCTGTGGGTTGACCCACAATGCTATTAGGGAGGGAATTCCAGGATTTTGACACAGCGACAGTGAAGGAATGGCGATATATTTCCAAGTTAGGATGGTGAGTGACTTGGACGGGAACTTGGAGGTGGTGGTGTTCATGGGCATCAATGATGATGGGCATCTCTCTCCAGATGGGAAGGTAGGCATCCATGAACTACCACAGCCAGAACAGGGATTAAAAATTATTTTTGGCTTTATTCTGCATCACGTGCTCATTTTCCAGCCAACGAGCTAAGTGAACTCTCCTGTCGGCCCCCTAATCTCCATCTGTACCCCTTGCTTTGAGGGAAAGAAAATGTACAACTGATTAAGCTGGAAATAAAATGCTAATAAATTAGTTGTGTTAATAAAACCAACTGACAGATGCACTTAATACATTTCTGGGATTCCTACATAATCTCAAACTCCCTTGTGCATCTGCATATCAAGATCTAGACAAATCTTTTGTTCATTTAATATCTTTTTTCAATTGTTTGACAGGGATTTAGCTGGAAGACACATTCCTTCCATTTATCTGTTAAAACAAAATTGGATCAAATGAAATTTTGCTACCACACACACATATTTTATCTTTTTGGCTCTACATTGTTCAGTTCTGTTTAATAATGCAAAGTGGAAAGAAAAAGATCAATCATAACACTTCTCCTAACCCCACGTTTTATCCAAATATGGCAATGGGTCATATAGTGAATTAAAACAATAGTGGTATCCTCCACTACAAATTAGTACTTGGCCTGCCATTGGGTTGCTTCTTATAGGCAAAGTATGAGACCCTTACACATGAAGATGTAAGTATACAATTACCTGAGAGGAAGTAGGTCTCTCTCACCATTTTAATATGCAGTCAAGCAACTCACTATCAATGCCAAGCTTGAGGGAAAGCCAGTGTAAGGCAGGAACAGGACTGAGGTTTTATTTTTCAAGGCTTCTCATGATTTTCTTTTGAGGGCACTGAAATCAAAAGTGGTACAATGGCTGGAAGGCAAAAATATTGTAATAGTTTGACTAGATTGAAGCCAATGAAGTATGCAACTCCAAATATAAACAGGGAATGCTGGAGAAACTCAATTGGTCTGGCAGCATCCTTAAAGAGAGGAACACAGTTAGTGTATAAAGTTGGTCTGACTGTTCTTCAGAGCAAAGAGGGTAGTGGAAAAGTGATGGATTTCATGCTATAGTAAAATGTTAGTAGGAACAAATGAAACAGAAAAGAATGTCAAGGGAAGGTTAAAGGGCAAGAGAAAATGGAGATCACAAGTTTTATATAAGAAGATGCAAAGTGAGAGATAGAGGTTGTAGAGAAGGGTGCTAGGACCAGTGTAGATATTAGTAGCTATCCATAGCAATATAGAATCCATACAGTGCAGAAGCAGGCTATTCAGCCAATACTGACCCTTACTCCTCCCCATAATCCCACAGCTAAGTCACCCAATCTACACATCCCTGAACACTATGGGCAATTCTAGCATGGCCAATCCACCTAACCTGGATGTGTTTAGAATATGGGAGGAAACACATGGGGACATGAGGAGAATGTGCAAACTCCACACAGACAGTTGCCCAAAGCTGGAATTGAATCCTGGTCCCTGGAGCTGTGAAGCAGCAGTATTAACCACTGTGCCACCAAGTCTGCTCTGTTCAAAGGAACACCAAAAGAAAAAGACACCAGAAGGTGGAGGAAGCAAAATGGAGAATAGAGTTCATGGTTTGAAATTTTGCATTGTGCGTAATTGGAAAGTGTGACGCCTTTCATCTATCTTGCATTGACCTTCAGTAGAACAGTGCAGCAGACTGAGGAAAAGACTGTGAGCATGAGAACACAATAGTGTTTTGAAATAACAAGCAGCCAGAAAGTTGGGATCATGTTTGCAAACTGAGAGGACATGTTCTGAAAACTGGTGACCCAGTCGGATTTTGGTCTCCCAAATGTAGAGAAGACTGCAATGCTCATGACTATATTCAACAGATTACAAGGAATACAAATAAATCACTGCCTCTCCTGAAAGGAGTGGTTGGATGCTTTGGACAGTGAGGAAGGACAAGGTAAAAGGGTAAGTGTTTAATATCCTGTCATTACATGGGAAGATGTTTGGGAGAGTGCTGAGGTATTGGGAATAATCGAGTAATGGACCATGATGTCATGGAGGGAATGATCCCCTCAGAATGCTTACAGAGGTTGTGATGGGAAGATGTTTGAAGGCAGCATTGTGCTGGACGTGACAAATGACAGAGGGTGACTCTTCAAATACAGAGGTAGGTGAAGTGGGACGTGAGGACAAGGGAACTCAATTGCAATTCTGGGAGAGATGGGAAAGGCTCAAAGCAGAATTACAGGAAATGGTTAATATCCTCTACACTGGGGGAAAATCTCAGTTGAGGGAAATCAAAGCCATGTTGGAAGCACTGTTGTGGAAGGTAGCATCCTAGAACAGATGTAACACAGATGGAGAAACTGGGATGATAGAATAGAGTCCTTAAAGGAAGCAAAGTGTCAGGAAGTATAGTCACGGAAACTGTGGGAGCCCATAGGTTTGTTATGGATATTGGTCAACGGCCTATCTCCAGAAATGGTAACAGAGAAAGCAAAGAATGGAAAATACAGGGATGCACTGGGTGAAGATGAGAGAAGCTGATAACTGGAATTGGAAACAGCATTGATACAGTCATTGATATACCAGAAACAGTTGTGGGAAAGGGACTGGAATAAGGAATGTTCCACAAACTCTCCAAAAAGACAGGCATACGTAGAGGCCTTTTTAGGTGGAGGAAGTGAGACAAGTTTAATGAGAAATTGCAACTTGAGTGTTTAAGGTCTCTCACATCTTTCTGGAGCTCTGTAAATGTTATCAACAATGTAGATTTGGACAAAGAAGGACAAATGGCTCAATCTTTAGCCTGACATCAATACCATCAAAGAGGATCTGGTGAGTGATTTGACACAGAATCTCTAGGATTTGTCCTCACTCCAAGCCAACTCTCATCAGGATCAGGAGAGAGCAGTACACTTTCACAATAATTGAAATTTTAAGGACAACTCAATGTCTGACTCTGTTCACCATATCTTGAATGAACACATTTAGGAACACGTTTAGGATTGACAGCAATGTCTTCAACAATACACAGTGTTACGACTTGGCTGTTCAACCTGGACCTAAACCCGTAAAGCTGCAAAATGCCATACACAAAATAAATAAGTGGGCCAGAAGGAACAGGATTGCTCCTCCAGGTTCCTCATTGAAACTATGGATCACCCATTTCCCTAATCAACTGCCCAAATGATCAGACAATAAAACAAATTCCCCACTCCTAAGGCTTCAGTCTCCTTCTGCCTGCAATTCTACACACACACCCAGCTAAAAGGCTAATAATTTCAACCAAGATCAAGAGGGAGACTTGCCTTGGAAATTTAAACAAAATAGCCTAAGCTTCACTCTGATTTCATGGGAACCTACCGTCCTTCTGTCAATCTCATGCATTGTATTAAAATCAGGATGTTCCAGAAGACACAGAAGATTTAACATTCCCTTCAGCAAGCAGAAGGACTTTTACTTTAAGGTCTGAACTGAATGATAATGACTTAGCCACAATGTCCAGTTATCAGATGATAAGCAGACTAATCCCCAAAATAGAAAGCAGGCAGCATCGGCACACTTCCAAATGGGAGTATGATACCCACAATATTTTTAACTCTTGCAGCAGGAGTGCACAGCGAGAATATTCTAAAATGGCATTTAATGTGTGTCAGTATGATAAATCCTTGAGAGTGAGGACGATAAGACCAAACTAAGATAATGTTACTAATGTTCCAATGATACATTATACCAATATACCTTTAAGAAACATGTTCATGATGTCATAGCATGTGGCCTGAGTATATAAAGATCTCAGACATTATTTTACCTTGATCACTTGAAGCATGGCACTTGACTGGAATCAACTCCCTCTGTTGTAAGTCAACAGCTTAATAATAGCCCAGACATGTATGCTTCTAAGGAATGTAATGTTTGTACATAATATTTAGTCATAATAAATTTCTACTGGATACTTCAAAGCCGAAGTATCCACAAGCTGCTGTTTCTGTTACAGGTTATAGCATAAGTATTAATGCATTAGGTAGAATATTCTGTTGAAGGCAAACTCATATATATTAGCAGATATGGCCATCTAGAAATGATTGTAATATTATGGTGGTGGACATTTGGAAAACCAATTGAAGGCTGACCTGACAATAGCTTTGGATATCAGAATTTGAACAAAGGGAGAATTTCTCTTCCTGCAGCAGCATTGCAGAGGATATCATAAGTTTCAAAATCAAAAGAAGAATTTATTGTTGGCCTTGGGATGAACCTGACAATTTTTTCATAAATATGCAAAGGATTTTCAGGTTTAGAGAACTCCGCACTAAAAATTGCAGGCCTGACTGCCAGTCTCGAACAAGTGACTAAAGGAGACTAATGGGCCATTGATCAGACATGAGCAGGTTTGCAGTATATTACCACCCTACCCACTGCCAGTACCTTGAAAATTCCAAACTTATGTGAAGGCATCAGAATCCTCAGAAGTTTTCCATGATCAGAATTTTCAAATCCCACCCGCATTACGTCCTGACACAGTTATATTTGAAAAAAACAATTCCGTGTCAATCTCTACTCTTTTGCAGTCCGTCTTCTATAATTCACATTATTGTGCCATGGCCTGGAGTTCATCAACAGCTCCAAAAAAACAAGTCTCGTAAAGAACACCAAAGCAGCGCAGAAAGAATAATTAATTGAACTGAGGTGCGACAGGAATTCAACAAACATCAGTTTTCAGTTATTGGGGATTCAAGAATTATAACAGCACTGTATTCCATTTTGAAACCGATTTGATCGCTGACAGCTTTTGGCATTAGATACAAAGACGTGCTCAAAAAAGATGTACCTGAATCTCCATAGTAACAGTGAAAATGGTGAAGGAAAAGAATGTATTCAGACATTCCTGCAGCCAGATCCATTTAGAATTATTTCTCTTTTTTTTTTCACATGGTTTGATTTTAATTTTGTTCTCTGCAGGATTACATTATATAAATTATCATACATAACAACATAATTGATTTCAAATGTCACTGAAGGAAATAACTCAACATGGAATATTGTGGACTCTTTTACCTGAAGCAGAACTAAACTTGCTGTCCATATATTAATGTACATGCATTTTTCTTTTACATTTGCTGTAATAATGTTGAGAATCAACACTTTGCAGAAAGGTAAGGATGTTCAAATGATATTAATTGTAGCAGGACAGATGCTATCATGATTGCTTTATTCCTTTTGATAGGATTTTTCCAAAAACATTACTAAGAGTACATGTTTTGACATGGACTGAGGTTATGGCAAACATTCAAAAGTTAGGAAAAGGTTCTGATCATCAATTGAGCTAAATTATTTCTTGGAATTAGATGTTAACCTCAGGAATAGGCTCCTGTATTTTTTTCTAGTTATCATTCTTATTAGGAGCAGTATTGTAACAGCAGTGACTGAGGTGAGTGGACCCTGAAGTCAGTGCAAATATTAAGTTATGTCACCTAATTATAGGAATGATAAAATTACTTTGGAGATTATATTGATGTGAGTGTAAAAACCAAAAGAGCTGCGGATGCTGTAAATCAGGAACAAAGATAGAAATTGCTGGAATAGCTCAGCAGGTCTGGCAGCATCTGTGAAGAGAAAATCAGAGTTAACATTTCGGGTCTGAGCATCTGAGGAAGGGTCGCCTGACCCGAAATGTTAACTCTGATTTTCTCTTCACAGGTGTTGCCAGACCTGCTGAGCAACTTCTGTTGATGTGAGTGGAATTATTTTGGCTACCAGGAATTTACGTTAGAATGAAAGATGAAGTTTAGCTTGAGGAAATATTGGCAAGATCATGAGAATTAACAAAGCTGGTCCAGGTAGATTACTCAGTATGGCAAAGGATTCAAACACCAGAATACACAAGCTTAAACCTAAAAAGTTATGATATTGATACAGTAGTTCAAGAAACAAGAGCTTTCCCTCCGTGTGGATGTCCAGAACATGTTAGGGTACAATAATGAGGCATCATTTATGAATAATAAGTGAGCAGTTATTCACAAATAGTTACAGATTTTACCCTGTCTTCTACCATGTCATGGAGAAAGGTCACCTGTAAATTTTAAAACTGAAACTGATAGATTTTTGGTCAGACAAGGATATTAAGGTTTACAGTAGAAAGATGGAGTCAGGATACATCAGTGATGATCTAATTTAATCATGGAAGAAAATTAGGCAGCTTGGGTATACTCATACAAGGAAAGCAGAAATTAATATGAAAGGACAGCAAACAATTAGGCAGATAAATAGTTAAGTCAGAAGTCACATGACACCAGGTGATAGTCCAACAGAATTTTATAAACCTGTTGGACCATAACCTGCTGTTGTGTGACTTCTGATTTTGCCCACCCCAGTCTAACACATATCTCTGCATCTTTATTCCAAGGGATTTGAAGTACGAGAATAAAGAAATCTTGCTACATTTAGATAGTGCTTTGGAGAACTGAATAAGAATTTGCCTGCCATCACTAAGGAAATAAATATTTGCTTCAAGATCAGCTCCCAGCCAGAAGAGTCACAGAGCTGTACAGTTGCTGTGAAGGAAACATCTCTGAACAAAAATCGCTTTCAGAGAAATCACAGAGACAACTGCAGTTGGTAAGAGAAAGAATAAACTTTTGAGGGGAAAGCAAAAGTAGCAAGAGCAATAAAAACCTAAACAAACATGAAAAAAGGCTGGTTATTGGACACCTAAGAGCAAATTTGATCATAGAGTCATATAACACAGAAACAAATCCTTTGGTCCAACCAGTCTATGCCAACCATAATCCCAAAATAAACTGGTCTCACTTGCCTGCACTTGGCCCATATCCCTCCAAATAATTCCTATTCATGTCTTATCCAAATGTCTTTTATACATTACAACTGCACCCGCATCCACCACTTCCTCTGGAATTTTATTCCACACATGAACCACTCTCTGTGTGAAAAAAAAATTGCCCCTCATGTCTTTTTTAAGTCTTTCTCCTCTCTCAGTAAAAATATGTTTCCTAGTCTTGAAATCCCCCAACCTCAGGAAAAGACATTTGCCATTCACCTTATTCATACCCTCATGATTTTAAAAGTCTCTATAAGGTCACCCTTCAACCTCTTATGTTTCAGTGAAAAAAGTCCCAGCCCATCCACATAACTCAATTCCTCCATTCCTGGCAACATCCTGGTAAATCTCTTCTGAACCGTCTCCAAGTTAATAACATTCTTCCAAAACAGGGCGTCCAGAGCTGGACACAGTACTCCAGAAGAGGCCTCACCAACGACCTGTACAAACTCAACATAATGACCCAACTCCTATACTCAGAAGTTATTATTTATTATTCACTTAGAAGAAAGAAAAGACTGGCAGAGTTAAGATATCTGGCAGTTATTTAGCAACTTTATACCATTGTTCAACAGAAATTTTATGAACAAGCAAATTAAGAAAATTCTTCAGTAAGAAGATTAAGGCACATTAATCAATTGAAAAAAAATGAAAATAGATTCATTTTTAGAATTCGAAGTTTCAGAGTAATAACAGTGAAGTTAGCTAACTATTATTTAGATGGCTTGAGTGAGAAATGCAAGTTTTTTTCTCAGTTACCACAATGTTTTATCAAGTTTAATTGTTCAAAAATGATATCAGGGACAAAGAAACAGTGCGAATCTGCTTGTGTGGTGTCGAAATTAGCACAAAAGTACTTCAAATGCAGAAACCAACATCAGTACAAACCATATCACAGCAGTCACCTTTGACACTGTCATAGAAATAATGGGAGGATGTGGAAGTTTTGACTGGGGAACCTAAAGTAATTAGCTCTAGGAACTTTGTCCAAGTTAATTTAATGTTGAAAGAATTAAATTCTTCATAGCATATGTTTCAAGATGGATCCCTATGTAACTAGTGAGAACTTAACTTAAATACAAATTTCAGTATAATCTGTAGATGTAGACCATTAAAAATTTGAATTGTAGACTTTTTTTTTGCCTGTGATTTTAAAATTCAAGATTATAGGCTTAAATGCAAATACTTTGATTCAATGTTATTGCTGGTAAGTGAGGTCATAAATGACACACCACCAAGAAATGGTATCAATAAACAGCTGTTATAGTCATGTAAATGCTCCAAAAGAGTGTTACTAGGCAAATATGAATGCTGAAGGGATGATATTAGAGATAACCTAAAGTTTAGTCAAAGCGATGATAAGACTTAAAGAGTTCATAAAAAGAGATGGCAATGCAAGGAGATGTTCAGTGAGAGAATCTTGGAGTCTAGAGTTTGGGTAGCAAAAGGCTCAAGATGGAGCAGTGAAATTCAGGGTTGTGCAACACACCAGATTTGGAGGAATGCAAAGCTCAGGAGGCTACAGAGATAAGGTGAGGTGAGTCCAAGGAGACATTTGAAAACAAGAATGAAAATTCTAAAATTGTAGTTTCAACCTATCAGCTACAATCAGCTTTTTAAAGAAAAGTCTACTGTGTAACATCTTATAGAGTCATAGAGCACGGAAACAGACCCTTCAGTCCAACCAGTCCATGCTAACCTTAATCCCAAACTAAACTAGCCCCACCTGCCTGCTCCTGGGCCATGCCTTCCAAACATTTCCTATCCATGTACTTATCAAAATGTCTTTTAAATGTTGTAATTGTACCCACATCCATCACTTCCTCAGAATGTTCATTCCACAAACAACCCTTCGTCTAAAAAATTTGCTTCTCATGTCTTTTTTTAAATCTTTCTCCTTGCACCTTAAAAATGTGCCCCCTCGTCTTGAACTAGATCTATAATTGTTCCATTTGTATTCAAAAAAGGCTGTAACAGTGAATTATGGTGCACAGAATAATTGTTCTGCTTAACTGCTTCATTTTCCATTCTCCAGAACTAGATTGGTGTAAGTGACTTTTACTGAACTGATTGAATTCATATAGAGATATGAACATTATTATAAACCTGACTGACAGAAAACATGACAATAGGTCTGACAAAATTAAATGAAACAAAATGACCTGTTGCAACTTGAAAAATAAATCACATTTCTTTTATCACTGTTAAAATCAAAAAGAATTGAAGAAGTTAATTTTCTAATTTCTAAAGACAACATCTTCTCTGTGAAAAGACTCTGCCCTAGAATGTTCTTCTACACAATGCTGTCAATACTCACCGATATGTGTGGCACAATAGACAACAGTGGAAGAATATTGCATTATCAACAGAAGTCCCACAGACAGAGCTGAGAGTGGGAGATTGATCCTACTTTAACAGACGGCAGAAGAGAGAGGCTGCATTTCACTGGCAGGAGCAGGCAAAACGTGTTGCTGGCATTGTTATCCTATTAAGGATGGCGACCTACCTCGGAAACTGATGTCATCCAGCGACTGGGGGGAGGGGGATCATCTAGAAGATGAGACCATATTGATGACCACTCATCCTCAAATTCAGGGAATTGGGATCTGGAGGTGCCAAAGTTAGCCAGACAGACCTTTTTATTGGATGTGGGGGGGTTGTGTTGCGAATATAGGTTGACATTGTTACAGTGGTGGCCATAGCTTCTGGAGCAAACACTGCACAAAAAGCTGCTATATTAAAACCACCTGAAAGCCACAGAGAATACCTGATGGTCTCCCCATGCTGTGGCAGGCACTGCCAATTCTAGAAAATGCCACCAGAGGTAGGCTAATTGGAGTCCCAGCTAGTACTTCCTCTGACAGTATTCCTACAGCTGGGAGGCGAAAATTCTGCTCTTACATCCATTGCTCAAACCTTAACAGTAATTATAAAAGTCTCACCCTTTATTCCCACATTAGGATTTGCTTAACATTTAAAACATGCTGACACATGAACCTTTTGTCAATTATGATGGTGAACTAGTAACACTCTGATTACCTAACATGAACAGAGAAAATATTGAAAATACTCAGCAAATCTGCAGCGTCTGTAGAGAGAGAAACAAAGTTAACATTTCAGGTCAAGGGCACTCTTTGGAGTGAGTGACACAGGGAAAGAGAGGTGGAGAGCATGGAGGGACTCCACTTTGGCAAAGTGGCCATGGGCTACAATATAATTGTCAAGTTGATACAGTTGTTTATCTCTGAGACAGCAGGATTTGAGTGTTTAACCTAGGCTGACCCACCAGTCAGCTAAAGTGAGGGAACTGTTGCATTGTCAAAAATGCCACCTTTCAAATTAAACATTACAGGAAAGCTGCCTGCTAATGTAAATGCAAAAGGTTCCGTGATATATTTATTGAAGAACAAAAGAAAACTACTTGTATCCTGGCCAATATTTTTATAATAAAATGCACATTCATCAGTCATTTATCTCATTTATACAATTTTACTATGTGCAAAGCCTACTTCGAAATGTGACTAATTTAGAACTGAATTCATTCAATGTGAATAAAGTTAAAATGCTCTGAACACATGAAATGACTTGTATAAAAGTGTTTCTTCTTTAAAAAAAATGCATTAGCTGGCTATTTGAATGATGTGACCCTATTACACATGGCACACCAAAGGTTTGGGTATCATTTTCACTTTTCTTTATTGGTGATTTTTTTTTGCAGGACAAATGCAAGGTTTACGAGTCTTGGCAAAATTCACAGGCCTAGAAATTCAAGTATGGCTATTTTGGGTCAATGGGATTTGCACTAGATTTGTCCCAGCAATGGGATGGTGAAGCCCGATAACCTCTAGTGCCAGGCTTCACCATCCCATTGCCAGATTTTATGTGAAGATTCTCTAGATTTTCTAATACCGCCTCAACTGATGCTTCCTGAAATCAGCCAAATTTACAGTTTACTATGTCTCCTGAGTAGTGAGCTCTTCTGGCGATGTCCAATACATGGCCACAATATCATTGAGCTGGTGAAGCATGATCCAAATTCAAGCTGCTCATGTCTGTTTCAACCAATGAAGCAAACAAGAAAGGAAGGGAAGGCTGGACTATGAAGAAGTTGTTGTTAGCAAGGTGATGGGATTGGGAAATGAGAGTGGTGGCTGCCGTGATGGGTAATTATTGGTAGACATTGGAGGGATGGATGTCAGTGACAAGAGGTAGCAATGCTTGTACTCTTTGAAAGTGGAGTTGAGGGTTACACTCCAGTTCCTCATAGTAACACATTCAGGTGACTATATTTCTAACACTTACCTTGTTGACTGTAGTCTGTTTGTTTTTCGATGCGCCTGCAATGATAGTTTCAGGACAAACGAATCTTGAAGCAAAAGTTTTGATCATTCTTGGCCCTCTTATGTCATATACAAAATTCAGAATTTCTGCTTCAGGTATGGGGATTATAGAATATTGTTTTGTCTTTTACAAGAGTGATGTGTGTCAATATTTTGGCTTGTAGTGAATATATGTTTTTAATATCAACTTTATCCAATATTAGGGAAAAGCCCAGAGTCAGGCTGCTGGGTGACAACTTTATCCTTGTTTTAGCCATGTTCTCCATTTCAGAGGTCCTTCACATCAATGCCCCCACAATTGATATGCATTGAAAACAGCGACATCCATAGTTTACACACACTCCTCAGTAATGAACTTTTCTGGTCATATCCAATAGATTTCGTCAATATATGAAATGCAAGCTCTAGCCTAGTCAATGAAATTCCAGTGTTCTGAAAATGAATGATAAATGTACTACCTATGGATTTCTAACTCTTATCCTGAATAAATATATTAGTGCAGAACAGTAATTGATCAGGAACTTCCGGGTCCACATGGCTCATGTACATCACCACCACTAATTAAACGTTCATGCAAGCTTCCATTTATCTGATCAATGAGGATCAATCCTAATTTTATGATAGGCTGATCACATCAGCTGGAACAGACTAAGTCTTCATTTCACAATTAGATCATCAGAGCAAATACTCCAAACTGTTAAAAAAAATTGGCTCAGAAAAGGACAGAAAACCAGTTTGATTATACCTGGATTCTCACACTTTTTTGTGATTTGTTGCAACTTATTACTCAACAAGTAATTAAGTGACAAAGATTCATTAGAAAATATATATTTTACAACCCGTATAATTGGTACATATTTCAGCTTCAGTACATTGTAATTCTTAAATGGACTATTTTACATATTTATGAATATGAATTAGCAGTAAAAAATTAATACTTTACAGACAATATTTTCCCCAGTTCATAACCTCACCAAAGAAGTAGGTGAGGTTGAAAGGTGGCCTCTTATTTATATAAGGGCTACAAGACTATTCATCCATGTTTTTCCTCAATTGAAGCATAACTAACCTTTCAAAAATAGGTCTATAGTCATTTCTCAAGCAACCTGATCTAAAACAAACCATTTATTTATTTGCTAAGGGCTCATTAAATATTTCAATATTTTGGAGCATTCCAGGTTATACATTAGATTTTGATCCAACTTTCTATTACATTTTCCAGCATTATGTTCAATGCCATCAGAAATAACAGTGCAAATGTGGGTAGGTATATTTAAATGAGGTGATAAAGCTTCTGTAACATCCATTTGTCATATTTCCCAGAATTTTCATTATAGTAATGCTTGCCGTAATTCAAGTATGCCTACAACACCAAACAGGAATGACAAAAGGTAGCTCAAAACTGAAGATTAGCAGAGGCAGAGGGAAGGAGAGGTGAAATATTATTTGCTTTATTGGTCTAATGTCAGTTTATGAGTGAAGGCAGCTATATTGTTACTGCTTCCAGGAAACTTTTTTAGCTCTTTATGTTGCTTTAGGTTGTCCCACACTGCAGCAGCATGTTCATTTCCTGTCCAACATTGCAGCAGGAACAAATTCCCACATGAAGTCATCAAGAACGGCTTGGATTTATGTAGTTCTTTCAATGCAATAAAAGAGTCCCAAGGTTCTTTACAGCAGCACTATATTAGGCTACATGAGGTGATATTAGGCCAAATGGTCTAAATGGGAAATTTTAAGGACTCTCTTAAAGGAGAATGAAAAGGTTGGAGACGGAAATTCAGAGCTTTGTTTAAGGCATCTCAAGGGACAATGCCAATTCTGGAGCAATTGACAGAGATAGACAAGAAGAAAGAATTATAATCAGTGACAATATGGATTTGAGGTCATAGTCAGAGCAACCAAGATCTTAATAAATGGAGGATCAGGCTCAAGAGGCTGAATGGTTTACTCCTGTTGATAATTCAGTGTTCATATGGAGGAACACAGCTATCTTGGAGTGCTACGTGGCTGAATGGGTTTATAGAGAAAGAGAAAGCTGAGGCTCTGGAGCAAGACTTGGGAATAAGATTGAGAGTGTTAAAAACCAAGGCATTGCTGACCATGAGGATAGAAGTCAAACTGCACAAGGTAAGGGTTGGATATAACTTAGCACAAGCAAGAGCAGAAGGATCAGAGTTTTGGTAGACTTCAACTTTATAGAAAGTAGGATGTGGCACACCAGCCAGAAGTACATTAAAATGGTCATAGCTGGAGGGAACAAAAACCATTATCTTGTGTGAACTTGAAATCATTATGTCAATTTCTTGTGGACAGCACATATAAATTCCATAAAGGGATGATATTTGAAACGGTTCTAAGTCAATTTTGACAAAAATGTATGTTGTCCTTTCCTAATAGGTTAAGTCACTTGGATGAAAGTAAAGGCTTCAGTTGTACTGATAGCATCCATGTAATGTTCAGGTCTATCATATGAACTGACTGACTGGGGTTTCTAAGCTGTAACATAGCAGTTACCTCCTGGACTTTGTTAACATGCTTGTAAAGCATGGACAGAATTTTGAACATTCTTTGACATTGTTGCTGGGTTGGCTCTTCTTTACAGTCTGGGGTGGTGTTTGGGTTTCTCTTGATGATTAGACTTACACTCATTTAGCCCAAACCCATTTTATGGAACATATCTCACATACAACATAAAATGCTAGGCACTGTATTGGTGAATGAGGCAAACCACACCTCATTCAAGATTTGTATATTTCACCGACTCCTGTTGATTGGTGACATATAAATCGTCTAGAGTCAAATGTTTGCAGAAACTCCTGGCCTGTTACAATTGCTTTAAGTTTGTGTCCTCTTTCTAGTAGAGTATTACTGATGCTCTCCTTAGATTTTCCGGAAGCATTTCTCGGAAGGATTTGAGTGACGAGGTAATGATCAGTTTCTTAAGCCTTTCGGGTAAGTTACATTCTGTGAAAACACATTCTGTACCTTTACATCGACATTTTCCTAGGAATTATTTGATCACTTCTTAGTGGGTGTGCTCAGGCCTATCTATCCTGAAATAGTCTCAAACAGTATGTTGATCTTTAAAAATCTATAATATTACATCAAGGCCTTTGCGCATTGTCAGAGATGTTAGAATCAAAGAATCCCTACAGTGTGGAAGCAGGCCATTTGGCCCATTGATCCCACACCAGTGCTCAAAAGAGCATTCCACCCAGCCCCATTCCCCTACCCCAACCCTGTAACCCTGCATTTCGCATGGCAATTCCACCTAGGCTGCGCATCCCTAGACCACAATGGATAATTTAGCATGGCAAGTCCACCTAACCTGCACATCTTTGGACTGTGGGAGGAAAGTGAAGCACCCTGAGGAAACCCACACAGACACGTGGAGAGTACTGGAGGACACTGGAGGATTTTATTCTTCTTAATCCTTCAGTGCCCAAACCAAGAAGTCCTGTCAGTCTTTGTCAGCCCTTTGCATGATTAAGCTTTTCAACATTTATTTTGGCTTCTCTACTCCTTTTTTTATTTGTTCAGCTTTAAAAGTTGGTGTTCATTTAAAAATTGCTGATTTGCACCTGTAGGTGGTATACTCAGTGAAAACTACGTAATGATAGTGTCAAACATTTGTAGAAAATTAGTCATCATTTCAGAGCTAAAAAAAAATGCAATCAGCTGACACCAGGACAAGTATACAGCCAGTTTTGTGTACTTTTTAAAGTATTTTTTCCTGTACTTTTCTCCAAGATCACATTCCTGAACCACAGCTGTCTTTCAGCAACTTTAAAATGATATTTTTTATCTAATAAAAGAGGGAGAGGTAGCATACTCACTATGTTTCGAGTCCAGATTTGTACCATTTAGTTTTGGTTATTGCACTCTAGTTTTGGTGGTAGTTGTAATGCCAGCTCTGAACTCAGCCAGATGATTGTTGACTGTTAGAAAAAGACTTTGTATAACTATAGGCACTGCTTCTCATTTTCAACTTGTAGTGCCAACATACTGCTAATAACCAGCTGTTACAACTAGTATTTGTTACTCACTTTTATCCACTTTGATACACTTTGTGATTTTCTACATATTAGTCCACATAACAAATACCACAGACAGTTAGATTCTTGTTGAGTCAGATGTCTTGAAGTTAATGTTTTTTTTTATTATTTGTTTGTGGGATGAGGACATAAATAGCTCGACCTGTATTTGTTGCCCATCCTTAATTACCCAGAGGACAGTTAAGAGTCAAATTACTTTGCTTTATGTCTGCAGTCACATGGAGGCCAGAACATATAAGGGGAGCAGATTTTGTATGAGCAGTAGGATTGAGGTCAGGAGGAACTTATTCACCCAAAGGGTTGTGAATCTGTGGAATTCCCTGCCCAGTGAAGCGGTTGAAGCTACCTCGCTGAATGTTTTTAAGGCAAGGCTAGATAAATTTTTGAACAGTAAAGGAATTAAGGGTTATGGTGAGTGGGCGGGTAAGTGGAGCTGAGTCTCAAAAAGATCAGCCATGATCTTATTAAATGGCAGGGCAGGCTCGAGGGACCAGATGGCCTACTCCTGCTCCGAGTTCTTATGTTCTTATGTTCCCTCTGTAAAAGTCATTAGAGAGCTAACTTTTCAATGCCAATTGACAATGGTTATATGGTCACCAATAGGTCAATTTTTTCTTCCATATTTTTATTGAATTCAAACAAACATTAAAATAGTCCAAAATGATTAGCCTGAAGTTTTCAATTGCGATTCTAGTGAGATTATCATTACACTATTGCCTCAGCCCGCCTCCCCAGCCCTTTATACAGTGACATTATCACAGACTTACACAAAGAGCATGTGCTTACTGTTCTTACTGTACCTTAAATGTACATAACAGGCTGGCTGAAGAAAATACATTGGCTTCATTACATGGAGGGAGTGATGAAAGACAGCCCGTATAAAGAATGTCTCATGTTGTAATGTCATGCAACTGTCTTAAAGGTACAGGCCTGCCTGGTCTGTAACATGTATCGTAATATAACATAATACTATATGATATAACCTGTCTTTTGTATGAGGAAAAACTGCCCTGGCAGAAAGGAAAAACTTTTCTTTTTGACTTGTCATTAACACTCATGCCATTAATACACACTAACAATGCATAATTCACTCTTTCACTACTTTTAACTTTGCATTATTACTCCTACATAGTCATTCTCAAACTTTAGTACAGCAGCATTTTGCAAGTGCTGAAATTTCAATGATGTGCTCAAGTCAAGAATGGTAAAATGTGAAATATGTTGCCATATTATTATAGGGGGTCGGTTAGCTCAGTTGGCTGGACAACCAAATAGTGAAGGGCCACGAGACCTGAAATGTTAACTCTGATTTCTCTTGACAGATGCTGTCAGACCTGCTGAGCTTTTCCAGCAAGTTCTGTTTTCATTAGTGATGCCAACAGCATATGTTCAATGAATGCACTGGCTGAGGTTACCATGAAGGACTCTCCTTCTGAACCTTGCCCCTCACTTGAGATATGGTGACCCTCAGGTTAGACCGCCAACAGTCATCTCTTTCTGATGAGAGTTCAGCCCTATAATCCACTGGAACTGTGGTGGCTAAAATTATTATGAAACCATAGGGTAGATATCAAGTTTCCTGGTTGGTCTATGAAATAGAAGCAGTGAGCTCCTTGTTTCAAGCCCCAAAATCTGGAGGACGTGTGATGGGGAGAAGCCAGAGGTGCAATAGCTCAAGCTGGTTTTGTGGAATATGTAGAAATCAGGAACAATAAATGAGATAATAAATGAGAAATGACAGGAGGTATTTAATGGGTGGCCAACCCATTTTTGTTTGTTATATATAACATTTATACCAAAAGTAACATCAGCATTTTGTGTACATCAGCAAATTTCTCCAGGAATATCAGAATTTCTGCAGTAAAGTACTGTGATGCAATGTGGAAACAATTTATTGCCCAGTTGTCACACTGATACAATCGTATTGTCTTAATAATCACTTCTGAGCAACAATTCCAGGCATCACTGATAGAATAAGCATCCTAACACTATTAAGGAGATCACAATCTCAGTGATCTGTGTAACCTAACTATTTTCCTATTCACTGAAGAGATATTTCAATATTAGCCACCTACATAAATGTAATGCAGATTCTTCATTCCAGTGATAATGCATGAAGGAGAAGACAATATTCCTCAGGGGGCTTTCTTAGTCTATCAGCAAAGAACAGTTAAAATATATTTATCATATTCAAAAAATATTTTAATAGATGTTTAGACATGTTATAACGAATACTGTCAAGATGTTTCAAACAAACATAATGAGAACTGAAACAATTTAATATTGTAGCAAACTATAATAAAAGATAATAATTGTAGTAAAGGTGTTTAACAACTGAAGGATAAAGTGCTGTTGGCATTAGAAATATAATTGAAGCACATCAACCATCAATCGACTGAGGGTTGCAGCTGCATGACATTGGAATGAGTCATATTCTTAGCAAAACTGAATAGATAGAATACAACAAATATACGTGCTGCAGGTAAATTCTGCAATGTTACACTGAAATAATGAAGAGGTTTTATAAACATGCAATCGGCACCATAGAAGGAAGCTATTAAATTCATCAAAATCTTGAAATCTAATCCCATTTCCTTCATATAATGACATAAGACTGGGTCAACAGAGTGCACTGCTGTAATAAGAAGCATCCAATAAGATTGCACAGGAACAATGCCTTTCACCTTTATCAATCAGGTCCTGTTCAAACAGTTTCCATGGAGCACTGTTTTACACTAACATTATGAATTTCTTGCATATCTAATTAGATAATAGAGATATGGAAATGGAAGGAAAAGACCAGCTGGTCCATAAAAGAGTTTCATGCTCATGGTGCAATTTGTGTACAAACACCCACAAACTTCACCCATTGCATCACAATCAGTTCGTCCCTGACTTGCCCACAGACTCCCAAGCCCATTAATAGCACAATATCAGGTGTATGTATTTGAGTTTACTTCCAGCCGAGCACTTTACTTGAAATGCCAATGTTTGTTATCAACTGTACCATAAGAAAATGGGCACGACAGTCTTGGTATTGAAGTATCCAATGCACATTTATTGCAGCTAACTATTATATGCAATGTGTTACACAAATACTGAAGTTTCTAAGCTGCCATCAGGCTATTAGATTGCAATCAAGCAACATCATTTCAGAAGAATCTCATGCTTTATGTGATCCTTGGTAAGATGGAGTATGAGACTTTTATACCCTCAGATCACATGTCATGATACATTTGGTATAATGAACTTATCTCTTAAAGGCACACTGACATATTGACTGTAAGACATAATACAACATGCCTTTTTTTCCCTAAAGATAAAACTTATCCCAAACAGATAGACATGGTTGTACACAGGTATATATTAATAATTCAATAATAATGCAAACACGTAAAACAGTTTATAAGACTCACATTTAAAATTTCAATGTCATGCTTTGGATGTTTGACAATTTATCCTGATCTAGTAATCATATAATCAGCTGGAGAGATACTGTGTTGCAGTTGATAGACAACTTGGTTGTTCTTGCTGTTGGTTGCTGCCACTGTCTTCATGCATGATTGGTGTGCCATACATCGGTTTGAGCTGGTTTATGTTCCATTGCATAATAGCACCATGATCATGAATGACTTCATGTGATTGGGCTGGTTGCATATTTTAAAAATCATTGCTCAGATCCAAATAATTTTATTACAGTTTCCAGCCCACATTCTCTGTTCAGTGAGTGGTTTTAGTCATTTTTTATCTGCTTGCTTAGCCTCTATCCCTTGTTTGTCCATCTTTTTGAAGAAGGAGGCCTTGTGTCTCATAATGGTTAGATAGTTGTTGCAGGGCAAAGTTGGTTTGACTTACCTTCTGAACCATGATGGTAATCCATTCTGCATTGGTATTGCATAAAAATACAGCAACTCATCGCAAAAACCTTGTATTGTTGCTTGACACTGAATGTTCATTGATATGATAGAATGTGAACCTGGATATTTGGGTGGCCATGTGATATAGGTCACTTTCCACTTAGTATACACATGCCTTGAAGTAGTTTGCCAGTGTGTTACAGGACATTGTTAGATATTCCTTGATCATGGATAACAAATAAACCGAAAATAGTGTTCCTTTGTCAAAGACAGTTGTGCTTGTTGTAATCTACCAGAAAGATGCAATCTTTCCTGTGCTTTATGATCAGATCTTTTGCTACTTCCATCCAAGGAGCGAATGGAATATCGTTTGGATCTGGGGCTCCCTCTGCTGCTGATGTTGATATGTTTGACATGCTTCACATTCATTCACAAGTCATTAAATATCTTGACTCATCTCTGGCCAGTACACACATTCGCAAGCAAGCAGTTTTCAGTGTGTAATATCCATGTGTCCCTAGTGTAACATGGGCATGATATCTTGGCTTTATGATTTTGTTATTTGGGATTGTTTGCCCTTGACAGTTATATGTGTGATATGACAAGCTTGTCTCTGTCTGACCAAAATGAACACGTCTTCTCAGGTACTTCTTTAATACTGTCAAGCCATCCCTAGTTAATGATACTTTGTAACATTTTCAATTGATATCATTGACAGTTGCTGATTACAACTTTTCACATTGGTTCTGGCCAATGCATAAAAGATCAACCTTGAGACATCTTAAATTTCATTGTCTACAGAATCAAGAGGAATTTCTTGGTGTACGTGAAGGCATTGGATAATCTGGCAGCATGTCATATGCAATCATCCAAGTACCTGCCTTATCTCATTTCAAAATTATATTGTTGCATCATGAAAAATAGACATTGCAAACATAATGATGCACACATTAGAAATTTACAGCAGATCATTGTCAATGGTTCATGATCCATTTCTTGCCAAATAGATGTGTGTGGAATATTTTCCTGTGTTGATATTTCGTGTGGGGACCTGCTAACTGAAAAGTTGATGCTTTTTGAATCTAGGTACTCTTATGCTGGCTTTCTCCAAAACGCATATGATGGAGCTGAACCGATCTGTTGGAAATTTACCATTTTGTGGTATTTCATTCAAAGTTTCTCCTAAATGAGTAGGCTGCATTTTCTTGGAGAATCAATAAATTGCTTATATCATCAAATGCAATACTGGATCATCCTTACAATTGCTGATTATACCAAATCCATCTGAGTGCAGGCCTTTGTAGCCATTGACTGATTTGATTGCTTTGTGTGTGGTCTGTTCTGCCACAGTGGGTGTGGATGAATTTTATCATTACCATGAAATTGAGATTAATGCGTGCTAATGTACCAGCCTGCTGAACTGTAGATATTGACCAGATAGAAATATCTGGAAGCAAAGATGAACTTGTATTTTTGCACTGTAGTGTGATTCTGCAAATGGATGGAATTTGCAATCTGTTATACACTGTGAGATGGTCTCATGTAGACTGTACTGTGGAGAACCATTTGCTGAAGTACATGTCTTTCAGGATATGTACTGGTAATATTTTGGCACTAGTCCCTGTGTCAATTTTAGCTTTTAAGGTGTGCCATCCTATCTTTTCCGAACATATGATACTGACAGTTGAAACAGTGTCCTATTGCCTTAAACTGTCTACATAGTGTGTAAGGTTAACAATATGGAAACTTTGGTCTTCTTCTGAAGTTTTTATTCTGTTTGATTGACTCTGAATTCATTGATGTATTTGCATTTATGAATGTTCTTAACATGAATTTTGTGGTATCATATTGCCTTGTTTGTCACCTGTGTTTTGTTCTAGGATCTAGCATGGCCTTTAGAACCAAATTTCCTTCATGTGGCCAGTGATTCTTAGTAGCACAGGCTTTACAGAAATTAAGAAAAGCTGGACTGCTTTTGGTTATTTGCAAAAAACCACATCAGTTACAGAGGTTGGATTGTGATGCATTGCGAAGTGTAACAAAAACATAGGCTGTACATAAGGTGTTTTAATTGCTGTTGGTCTGTCATTACGTTTTCAGACTTGTATCCATCCTCAAGTAATGTATGGATGTTATAACTGTTGCCATGCTCAAAAGTTCTTTCTGAGAGTCTTTAATTGGTATAGAGACAATGACTAATTTATAAGTCTCTGTGACTGTTGTTTTTCCAAAAAGTAACACAAATGATCTTTGCTTTGGCATCTTCTCACAACTTGGTCAATAGACTCTTCAGGATGCTGTCTGTATAACTTGAATTGGACTCTGTTAATGTTGAAGTTAATTCTTATTGTACGTTCATCTTTGAGAAACTTCAGTGTCATTGGATCAAACTCCTGGAATTTCATCCCAAATGGTTTTGTGGGTCTACCTGGTGCACATGGAATGTAGGAGTTCAAAAGACAACTCACCACCACCTTCTCAAAGTCAATTATGGATGGGCAATAAGTGCTGGCCCATTTCCTACCTAAAAAGAAAGATATTTTCTGGATTTTTCTGATTGTCCCCAGGAAATCAAATGTGCTAATTCTTCAAAGCAGTTTCTTGCCGATGGTAAGCAAGATTCTTAGAGTACTTTTCTTGATATCAACTATTGCTTGATCAAAAATGGAACTATGTATGATGTTTGAAAAATTGTCATTTATTAAAGATGAAGCTTGAGGTCCAATCCATATTGAGGTTCCTGCTGCCAATGATTCTGCCTTAACCTTTGTGCTGTATCACCTTTCACAATGTGAAAATTAATATTGCTGCTCCACTGGCACTGGTCCCTTTAAAACTTTTGGTTTAAGAAATATGGCTTGGAGTAGTTACTTTCCACCTCAAAGTGGTGCTTTCATCAAAAAGGAAGTGATGATGTAAAGTAAGCCTTTTTGGCACCAAATTGGAAAAAGAAAATGGCCAAAAGAATCAAAATTTGGATACAGATAAGCCTTCTTATAAGGGAAAAAAATGTTTTTTTACTGCTTTAAAGCCATAAATTTGTCCTTGCTTGCAGATTATTTAATTTCCTTTTAAAAATAAATCAAACAGCAAGAACTGAAAGGTTTCATTGATCTCAAGCAGACTTAGAGCACTATCACACTTCAATACAGGTCTTTAGATTCAACTGAATTTTGTAACTCAGCCTCTTTACTTTTAAGTGAAGAACTCTTAGAAAATTGTTAATTCTTGAAAGAATTTACAGTATCATTAGAAAGGACTTAGCTATGTTTTCTTGGCGGTTGATGCCCTATCTACAGATCTGTATGGGTATCTGTACGCATAGACAATGATGTTGCTAAAAGGTAAGAGAATGTCTCTTTGTACAAATGCTCTATTGTACTTAGATGCTGTCCAGTCTATCTTCAATTAGCTTTCCAAACATCTGCCATTGAAACATCAGTCTTTTTTTCAGATGGCCACTGCTGATATCATGAGGTGAGTATTCTTCAGAAGTGCATTTTACCTGATGTGATAATTCTTATGTTATCTGTCATGACATAACCTGAATGTAGATGCCATGATACTAAAGATTCTAACAGCAATTTACTACAGTTAATTATTATGGACAAACAATATATTCATCAGGCACGTAAGTGCCTGAGTCAACAGTAAACTATTAGATTGCAACAGAGTTGTGCACTTGCAATAGTATGTCATACTTTCAGTGTTCCTGGGATATGACAGATTATGAGGCAATTATGACCTTAGACCACATGTATTGATGTGCTGATGACATCATGAGCATATCTCTTAACATTATACTGACACATGATCATGACACAAAATACAGGTCACTAGTATACCTAGTATTCTGGCAAAGATTTGTCCTGAACTGATTCCTAAAAGAGATAATCTTGTCATTTATTTCACTATTCTGTATGGGACCCTGCTGTGCAAATTGATTGCAGCATTTAATGCATTCCAACAATGATCAGTCATCATAAGCATTTAATGACAAAGCACTTTGGTATATTGCATAATTGTGAGAAATCATTGAAATGTGTATCCTTTTTCTTTTAGCTTTATACAGGAAAAATAAAACCTAAAGCAAACTTAATGAAAAACTCTTGGATCATCCCCTCCAGCCCTTGAAGACAATTCAGGAGAAAATGAAGATTTGGAAACACATATCCCATCTCATTCTGTACATAATATGTTATGTATAATACAATATAATTATCTTAACGACAGTCAGGAATCCACTAACTCCCTTTTAAATATTTGCTGTGAATCTGCAGGCTGGATATACCAATAACATGTTTCATAACTCAGCTGTTTCTTTTTATTTAACTGAAATCTATTTTTTGTGTAAGCTATATCATGTCTTCCACTCTTCCCTTAGCCAAATCATATCACCTATCTACATAGACAGGATCCTTTTTTTCATAAGTTCTAAAGACTTCAGTCAAATCATCTCAAATGCTATACTTTTGTCAACTGAAATGAAACCTACTTTGGTAATTAGGAATGATTAAACCAGTTAGCACTCGTGCGGTCCTTGAAAATAATTTGTAAGTCTACTTATTGTGAATCAGAATTTGGAGTCACATTTGAGATGTTTATTGAATAGAATATTCACACATGTATATGTCAACAGTTCCGGGATCTCTATTTCATGCTAGAAGATTTAGACCAGATACAAAGGGCCCAAATGATTTACTGTCCAGAACTGGTAGTGTTCCATGTGGTGGGAAGACAAGTGAACTTCTGAGGAACTTCCAAACTGGTACCTAAGCCTCACTATCAGAATTGTGGGCACCTATTGTGATGCTCCTAATGTTCCTCGACAGCTGCTCCCTCCCAATTAGCTGATGCTCATGGGTCAACCCAGTGGTAGTGGTGTTTTGGATTCAGGTGGGGCGGGTGGTTGAGCACAGACAGACTGTACAATATTATTTTAAGGATTGCTGATTATTCTGCTCAGAAACGTAGATGAAGCCTATGCTTTAACAGACTTTTAAAGTTATTTTTGACTGGTTTCTATATGGACACAAAAATGGACACAGGAACCTGATTACAACATTGGCTGCCATGGTTGAATAAGTCAGAATTTCCACCAAATATGGCAGGAAGCTGGGCTATATGTACACATTAACTTAACCAAAGTCCACACAAAAGCAGAAGTCACACGACACCAGGGGTTATAGTCCAGCAAGTTTATTTGAAATCACAAGCTTTCGGAGTGTAACCCCTTCAGCAGGTGAAGTGAGATGGAAGCACCCAAAACAAAGAATTTATGGGATGGGAGAAATCAAGGGCAAAGAGATCAAAGGACCATGCAAATGGTGTGAGTGGAGTGCTGAATAATAAGTCCCTGCAGGTGATCCAAAGCGTTAGATGGTGTAAGTGTCAACAGTTGAATAACAAACGAAGGGGTGACCTATAATCCGACTAAATGAGACAGAGAGATAATTACAAAAAATTAAAAATAAGGTGGTGCTGCAGACAAACCAAATGACAGAAATAACATGATAGGTATAGGAGTTGCATGCCGAGGGTCTAACCAAAGTCATAAGTAATCCAAAACTGTACCAACTAATTAAGCTAGAGAGATCATACCTACTTATCCAGGAGATGGTGACAAAACAAGACAGTAAGGCAGATTTTACAGATACAGAACAGTGTGGTGGAGTCACATGTAGCACGACATGAACCCTAGAGGCCGTCTTCATGGGTATGAAACTTGGCTATCAGTTTCTGCTCAGTGATTCTACGTTGTTGTGTATCTTGAAGGCAGCCTTGGAGGACACTTGTCCAAAAATTGGAGGCTGAATGTCCTTGACCGTGAAGTGTTCACTGACTGGGAAGGAACATTCCTGTCTGGTGATTATTGTGCAGTGTCCATTCATCCATTGTCATAGCATCTGCATGGTCTCACCAATATACCATGACTTGGGGCATCCTTGCCTGCAGTGTATGAAACTATCCCCTAAGGGCAAGCCCTGCGTATTTACAGGATCTGCTCAGATGAGTTGGAATGTGATGGACATTTAAAGATTTTGAAGGACGCCCTCAAAAGAACAGGATACAATGTTCAACTCATTAGTCGTCAGTTCCGACATGCCACAGTGAAAAACATTAGCCGAATCATATGAGTATCTGCCGTGCACGTGGTGGGTGGTGTTCCCATGTGTGATGGCAGTGCCCATGTCGAAGATATGACATGTCTTGCAGAGGTTGCCATAGTAGGGTGTGCGGTGTTGTGGTCAGAGTTCTCCTGAAGGATGGGTGGTGGGTTTGGTGATTGTTTGAAGGCAAGAATTGGAGGTGTAAGGATGATCTTGGCAGGATGCTCATCAATGACATGTTCAAGGTTGCAAAGAACGTAGCATAGTCTCTCCACTCCAGGGAAGTACTTGACAATAAAGGGTGCTCTATCGGTCATATCCTGTGTCTGTCTTCTGAGGAGGTCATTGCAGTTTTTCACTGCGGCATGTCGGAACTGACGACCAATGAGTTGAACATTGTATCCTGTTCTTTTGAGGGCATCCTTCAAAATCTTTAAATGTCCATCACATTCCAACTCATCTGAGCAGATCCTGTAAATACGCAGGGCTTGCCCTTAGGGATAGTTTCTTTAATATGTTTAGGGTGGACGCCAGAGAAGTGCAGCATCATGAGGTTATCTTTGGGCTTGCAGTACAGTGGGATACTGAGGTGTCCATCCCTAATGGAGCTATGTGTGTCCAAGAATGAGACTGATTCATAAGAGTAGTCCATGGTAACTCTGATGGTGGGATGAAACTTGTTGATATCACTATGTAGTCTTTTCAGTGATTCCTCACCATCAGTCCAAAGGAACAAAATGTTGTTGATGTACCTGGTGTATATCATTGTTCAGAAGTCCTGCGCAGTGAAGAAGTCTAGCTCAAATTTGTAAGTATACTTTATTCTTTGTTTTGTGATGTTTTGTTTCCTAACAATATATCCTAACAATCTATTTCTATTTGTGCTAATTCTGCAGCACTGGTATTGGATCTTCAATAGTTCAGATATTATAGTACCATTTCTTTTTCCTGCTCAACAGCCTTGAGCACACATAACATACTGCATTATGTTCATTTTCCTTTTATGTTTAGAGATTATTAATGTCAAGATGCATTGGTTCAGAATATGGAGGAGAATGTAGAGACTTCAGCCTGAATTTTGAAGTTAACAAAATGTGTTAAAGTATTGCCTGGATCTCTACATAGCACTTAATCAATCTAAAGATACTTATGATTTTGTAGAATCTCCTCAAATTAGCAGGGAAACGTTCATTGTTTAGCATAATATACTGGTACCAGGAGTAAGCCCAATGTCACTTGAATTATCGTTAAAAAGTATTCTTGCTTTCTAAGAGACAATCACATATTTTGAGACTCAATCTGCATGCTAAGAAGTAAAATATATCATAGCTTTCAAAGTCAATAAAATGTGATGGGATGAAGTAGGTCTTTGGCAAAAAGTGGTAAGTAGGACAATTGCAGATCCACAGCTTATTTTATATTGTATTCTATTCCATTTTTCTATTTTCTTTCTCATTCAGGATATAAAACAGGCTGTTGATGCAGCCTCACTTGTTTTGTGGTTGTACCCAAGTTGAATTAATCCCTGTGTTTCCGTGCAGTTGGATTCATTAGTTGCAGAAGTCTTTGAGCAAATGGAAGGGCATAGTGAGTTTACTGTGTAGTTGAAGCAACACATCTCATTCAATATAGTAAGATATAGAAGGGACCTGAAATATAATTCCTCATATCTCAGTACTAGTGCTGCCAGAACTTACTAAAAATCAAAATGTTTCATTTTGGACTTTCTCTTGAGAGTACGGGGCAACTCACTGAAAATGCAGATCTGAAGTCTGGGCTGGGTACCGGGCCTGATATAAGGGAGTGATTGAGATGGAGTTATTGAGAAAGGGTAAAGCAAGAGCAGGTTATAGTCTTTGAAACAATTGTGGGGCACCTCTGTTTGTCCGAGGTCTCATTAAGGTAATTACATTCTTTAGAAGAAACCTTACCTTTTTATTAGAAAGCTTCAATGGCACCCTCTTGTTAAACAACCACCCACGTTCCAAAATTATGACGGTGATGGAAGGAATGTATAGTTGGATTCTTTTTCCTAAGGTAGAAATGTCAATTACTAGGGGAAATAGGTTTAAGGTAAAATGTGAGGGTGTAGAAAAGATTTACAAGGATGTTGCCAGGACTGGAGAGTTTGAATGTTGAGAGTTTGAGTTATAGGGAGAGGCTGAATAGGCTGGGGTATTTTTCCCTGGAGCAGTGACTTTGTAGAGGTTTATAAAATCATGAGGGGCATAGATAGGGTGAATATCCAAGGTCTTTTTCCCAGCATAGGGGAGTCTAGAACTAGAGGACATAGTTTTAAGATGAAAGTTGAAAGATTTAAAAAGGACATGAAGACAAGTTGAACCGTAAAAGGGTCTGTTTCCATGCTGTAGGGCTCTATGACTTTATGAGATAAGTTTCAGGTAAATGTGAGAAGTAAGCTTTTTGCACAAAGGGTTGTAAATGTCTGGAATGCGCTGCCATAGGGGGTGGTGGAAACAGATATAATAGCCACTTAAGAGGCATCTTGACAAGTACATGGTTAGGCAGGGAATAGAGGGATTCTCTCTTGTGTAGAAGCAAAAGATTTTTTGTTTCGTATCGGTGCAGGCTTGGAGGGCCCATTCTTGTGCTGTACTGTTTTTTGACCAGCATTTAGACAATCTGTGAATAAATCATTTTATTTTTTCCAAATGTAACTGTTTCTTGCCCAAAATACTTAAAAAATAATGCTCCACAGCATTTTTTTTTACCCCGAGCTTAGAGATTATGTGTATTGTTTTTCCAAGAAGCGTAGTTGGACATTTTAAGCCTGTTGCAAATAATTCTTGCATCTTTGCTTGAGTAAGTTTTGTTCCAATACACTAGGTATTTTCCTTGTCAAAAAAAAGGATTGATTAACTGATGCATCAGTTCATATGCTGACATGATCAAGTGAATTCAGGTTGTGGTCCAATGCACTCTAATCTTGTGCAGAAGCATGAAGCTTAGAAATTTTAAGTGTCTTCTTCAAAACATAAGGCAGTTATTGATGATTAGAACTGAATTTTAATTAATGATGTTACAGTTTGATGGTTAGCTTTGTAGACTATTGTGTGATTGTTATGAACATACAAAGTAGAAGGAGAAGTAAACCATTTGCCCCCTTGAGTTTGCTCTGACATTCAATAAGATCATAACTGATCTGTTTGCATTTTGAATTCTTATATGCCCCAGTAACTCTCAATTCTCCTGCTGAACAAGAACCTGTCCAAAACTAAAACAGATTGCGCTGGAGAAACTCAGCAGGTCTGGCATCTGTCGAGAGAGAAACAAAATTAACATTTTGATTTTTCTTCAGAATAAGAATCTATCTACATTTGCCCTAAAAATATACAATGAGCCTGTCTTAATTGTCTTCTGAGGCAGTAACTTCTAAAGTTGCATGATCTTCTAAAAGGAAAAAACACTCCTCATCTCTGTCCAGAAAGGGAAACCCTTAATTTTATAATGGTGAACATTACCTCCCACGCAATTCTGTACTGATCCACAAGAGGCAACATCCTCAAGATGGCAGAGCTGACACGGCAGGTAGTGTTCAGGCTGAGCGCGTCTGTTCCAGGCCGGCCGGGTTCTTTATCTCTCTCTCCTTTTCATCATTTTTCTTTTGCCTTTTCTTTTCTTCATCTTCTTGACGTCATGGGAAGGCCAGAGATGTGTTGGAGGTGACTCCTAGTTTGTAGGTGCAGAGTAGGGACTCCTGGCTTCGCTAGGTCCGGTGGGTAGACTCTTTCGTCAGCAGCAGGTCATCAACTAAGGTAGTGTCATTGCCTGCAGCAATTGGCAACCTTGCAGATGTCCTTGAGCTGTATTTCAGACCCCAGCCGATGAAAATGGACTCTATTTAAGGACTTTCTTTTGATTCTTTTGTATCTCCAATTATGGCGACAGAGCACTATTCATTTTATCTCCCTAGAAATGTGTGACAATAAATCATTCATTCAGTCATCCTTCCCATGTCCACCTTGTCAAGAACTTTCAGAATCATATATATATCTTGCACTCTTCTAAACTCCAGTAGAAACAAATCCAGTCTGTCCATCAAACTGAAAGAAAAGCCATAAAATGCAGAAAAGACTAGTAGCAAGCCAGAGGGTTGGGAAAATTTTAGAAACCAATAAAAGATGCCCAAAAAATAAAGACGGAGAAAATAATTTTGAGAGTAAACAAGTAAGTAATATCAAAATGGACACCAAGAGCTTTTTTAAATATATAAAAAGTAAACAGGAGGCCAAACTGAACAGAGGCACCTCAGAGAATGAGGCTGAAGAATTAATAGTGGAGAAATGAGAATTGGCAGAGGAGTTGAATGAATACTTTTTTAGTTTTCATGGTAGAAGACAGTGCTAGCATTCCAAATATACTAAATAGTCAACGGGAAAATAGATGAAACAAGTATCATAATTATAACTTGGGAACAAGGACTAAGGAACTTAATGAGGCTAGAGGCCAATAAATCCCTTGGCCCTGATAGGTTGCATACAAGGATTTTAAAGGAAGCAGATGTTGAAATAATGGATGCACTGACAGTAAATTCCAAGCATCCTTAGTTTTGAGAAAAGCCTCAGAGGTTTGAAAAACTACCAATGTAATTCCTTATTCAAAAAAGGAGGGAGATGAAAAAGTAATTCACTATAGGACAGTTATCTCAACACTTGTCATTTGGGAAAACGTTGGCGTATATTATAAAGAAAGCAATTGCAGAGCATTTAGACATGCATAGTATAAGTAAGCAAAGTCAGCATGGTATCATGAGGGGAAATCAAGCCTGATGAATCTATTAGCATTCTTTCAGGAGTTAACAAGCAGGATATATAAATGGGAAACAGTAGATATAATATATTTGCATTTGTAAAAGGAGTTCAAAAAGGTATCACACATAAGACTACTTCACAAGAACACATGTTGTGGAGGTAGTAATATTAGTATGTGTAAAAGATTGGCTCACTAATAGAAGACAGAGAGTTGGGATTGGGGGAGGACCAAAATTATGTCCCTTTTGGTATTGATCCATCAACTAAGGGGAACAGTTATTCCCTATCCACCCAGTCTGAACCTCTCATAATCTTAAACAGCTCAATCAGGACGCCCTCAGCCTTCTCTGCTCTGAACAAAATTATCTCTACACACAAGAAGGCTATCACATGAATCTATGTATTGGCCAGGACTGAATCAGGACAAACAATGACTCAAAGGGATGTGAAGTATGCCAAATGTACCAAATGCAGCAGTGCAGGGTGCCTCAGTGTCCACTCAATATTCCATCCACTCCTTGGATGAAAATAGCTATAGACCCTTCACATATCACAGGTAAGAAAACATCCTTATCATGAATTATATCTCCAAACTTTCAGTTGTTCAATGACATGGTAACATAATGAGTGTAACCATCGCTGACATGATCAGCGCTAATTTCAGTTGATTCAGTGTACTAGAATAGTGTCTGACCACAGTCTATAGTTTATTGACAGATTGTTTCAGGACATTTCTCAAAATGAACCAGTGACCCATATCACATCATCATCCCACTATCCTTGCTCAAACGGTCCAGCAGAACATATAGATGTACCATCCAATCGATGGTGATCAAGTCCTGAGCAAACAAACAAGTCTTCTAAAGTGCATTGCTACATTTTTGTGCAACACCAATTGAGAAGGAACCATTGACCGCACCCACCCACCCACGCAGCACAACTTCGCTCAAAAGCCAACTGTGAATGACATTGACCAGCAACCAACTGTTTAACCATTCTGAGACACAAGGCAATCTTTTTCAACACAGAGGAGCGTAAAAAAAAATACATAACCTGTGGGCAGATAAAGGACTACCAAAACTGTTGAGTGAGCACAGATTTCAAATCAGAAATACAGTAACAAATACATAGATACCAGCATAGTTTTCTAAAACATGCAGCTAGCCCTGATCATGGAAAGCCATTAATGAGGAAATAGAAGCCAGCTCAGAGAAATATAAGACACGTCAATCATGCACAAAGTGTGTGAAGAAGAAAGTTATGGTAATAATTGTGCAATGATGTTGACTGACAGCAACCACAAGAAGGACAACCAAGTTGTCAACCAAGAACTACCAAGAACAATATGTACCTCTCAAGATAAGTATATAATCACCAGATTAGGACAAGTTGTCAAAATTCCAAAATATTGCATTGAAGTTTCGATGTTCAATTGTGTCAGCTCTGTTTTATTGAATTGGCAACACACGCTGATGTACAAACTTATACATCTGATTAGAATTTTTTTCGTTTCTTTCATTGGAAGCTAGGGAATATCATATTGTATCCTATAGCTAGTTGTATTTTGTCCTTATAGCAGTATACCTTTAAGCGACATACTTATGATATCATCACCATATCATAGCACATGACCAGAAGGTATAAAGATCTCAGACTCCATCCTAACTGGGGTCACTTGAAGAATGACACACTGTCGAAGAGTGCTGCTCTTTGTAGCCGAATAGCTTAGTATTAGACCAGACCCTAAAATGCCTGGAACTATAACAAATGTATATATTGGGAGCTGCAATAAATCTTTAATAAATCTTTCAATACTGTTAGCCACATCTAGTGCTTATGACATGACAGGTAACGTAAGGATTGCCTCATTATGTACAAATACCCTGACAAAGGCAAAAACCCATAACATAAGAACATTAGATAGGATCATAGGAGCAGGAGTAGGCCATCTGGCCCATCAAGCCTGCTCCACCATTTAATAAAATCATGGCTGATCTTTTTGTGAACTCAGCTCCACTTACCCACCTACTCACCATAACCCTTAATTCCTTTACTGTCCAAAAATCTATCTTTCTTTGCCTTGAAAACATTCAACGAGGTAGACTCAACTGCTTCACTGGGCAGGGAAGATTCACAACCCTTTGGGTGAAGAAGTTCCTCCTCAACTCAGCCCTAAATCTGCTCCCCCTTATTTTGAGGCTATGCCCCCTAGTTCTAGTTTCGCCCGCCAGTGGAAACAACCTCCCTGCTTCTATCTTATCTATTCCCTTCATTATTTTATATGTTTCTATAAGATCAGCATCGACCTGCCTACCTGACACCCAGCACCATTTTTACTTCAATTACGAGCGCTTCAAGGATCAATTTCTTCCCTGGTAATTTTTAAAATTGACACTACAGCCTTCAATGCTGATGAAGTGATTTTTGTAATGGTTAAGAGTACGTGTGAACTGAAAGGATGTTTTTTTTTAAATTTCTGTAATTTCAGTCCAGAAACAGAATCAAATATTTGCAGAAATCCTTTTTGCACATCACGTAGCAGAAATCTATGCCTTGCAGTCAAACCCGTTTTTCCTTGCCTTGCTGTATATCCAATTGTCATAAGATTTCAAGTGCCTTATACTTTGTATGCATCTTTGGATAATTTGTTCCACTGCATTTTATAATTTAACCTGCTTAATGGTAATATAGTTTTCCCTCTGAAGACAGACTCTCCCCAACTATTTCAAATTAGCTTGAAATTAAAATAAATGTGAAAGGAAACCTTTGCAGTATCAAGATTAGGTAGAAAACTAACTTTATAAATAGCAATATGAAAACATCAGCATGCAAATTGCCCTGCCCTTCATGTTAGACCTTTGCTCCATTTGTTGTGTTTTATAATATTTCATAATATTGCACCCCCACTACCCACCAATACCCACCAAAATAACCAGTGATGTTATTTTGTAATACAATGGTTTTGTTTTATTATACTGTTGATATAGCCTTGTCGTACTCGTTAGCCACTCCCAATTAGTTCTGCTCCCTATTTTTGTTTCCCCTGCACCTTGAGAAGTGTCTCTTTTCAGGAAATTTCTATTTGGAAATAAACATTGAATCTACTTACACCATCCTATCAGTCATGCATTTTAAATTAAAAAGAAATCACTGGGTGAAAGAATACTTCTCATCTGCCCCTTGGGTTTTGTGCCAATTATTGTAAATCTGTGGTTAATGACCCTCCTACTTATGGAAACAGTCTCTGCTACTCTATCAACATCTTTCATTATATCTGATTTTTAATTCTGTTTCCATTTCTCTTTCTCTTGTGATCCTACCTGGTACTTGGAGCATTTGTTGCATTGCAAATTAGGTTTGATAATAAGGGGCCTTTGCAGAGCTTACAAAGGCAGGAAGACAATTTATTCAGTGTCACAAATGAAAGAAATAGCACAGAGCATTTTTGCATCAACATTTCTTTCAAGACCTCCCTGCATATGAGTGGAAGTGAACAACTGCAGCCTTGACTAATGGAAAATAAAGGGATGCTGTCACTTCGAAATTACACAATACAACAAAATTCAGAATTTATAAATTTTAGATTGCACTTTGAGTCAGAACAAAATTAAGCTATTCAAAAAGATTTAATGGCTTGCTTGAAACATTATTGTAATTCCAAAACCTTTCTTCCACCTAGTGGCATTCCATAGGTTTTGACACAGAATGTAAACACACTACAGTATTTCCATACTAGATTACATGCACTGCACATAAAATTAGAGACGTCATCTAAAACGTGGACATTTGATTAAAATTCACCAAAATCCTCAGAAGTGTTGCTGATCTCTGAAAGTTCTTAGCCCTGGAAGATTTTCTTCCCAGCCTTGCTTTTAATGGATAATTAATTCTCTTGAATTTTTTTTTTTAACTTTCATATAAGGATTAAAATAAGCAAAGCCCTTATGTCAATAAATTATTAGCTTTTCCAAATACTTTTGTACAGTTATATTGCACAATTTTGCATTGTAGAGTCCACTGGATATCAGTTAGATCTTAATTATCTACAACAGAAATATGATTGAACACATGGAATAACTGATTTTTGTTTCCATTATTTCTGCCCTTGATTATTGTGCCTGCATCTGAAGTCAATAATTGATGCAGATATGTGAAATCTCTTACGCCACAAGTACATAGCCATTTATAATATGAGCTTTTCACATCGAGTGTTAGCAAGTTATTTTCCATAAGTCCCACTCTAATCCACAATCTATATGGTCAAACAGAAAAGATATCTGAATGGTGCTTACGAGCAAGAATTCACGTTGCTTGTTTCTTTCTCTCCTCCACAACTCCACCTTCAGATTTATCTCAGATCAGTTAAAAATTTAAATTTGTCATCCAACCCAAGATATTCCTGATTGTAAGGTTTCATACCACGTTGCGTCATGCATTTAACCATTCACCAATAGAAAGTTTAGTTTTGCCCATACACTCAAGAGTAAAAATTAGATCTGTTTGTAGCTGTAAAACAGGTGCAGTGACACCAGTTTTAGGGACAGATGCCTTGCTTTCCAAAATTTGAAAGAAATTTGAACAGATATTTGTAGTGATTGTAATGAGATCAGCCAGCTGCACTTCTTAGAACATGAGTCCCCTGATTGGGGCTGTTAATCTGGTCCAATCAGGGAGCCCTGGTTGACAGATAAAAAGGGGAGTGTCAGATATTCTGGCACTCTGATAGATAACTATGAAGAGGCAGTACTCATGTCAGGGACTGCTCGTGTGTAAATAAAGGATGACTTTGTAACGGGATACTGGCCTCTGTGGAGTTATTTCAACATTGTGTTGGCCCATTTCTCATACATTCTGGGGAGGCATTAGCCTAGCAGCACTCTAGCTGGACTGTTAATTCAAAGACTCGTGTAATGTTCTGGGGACTTGGGTTTGAATCCCACCACAGAAGATGGTGAAATTTGAATCGAAATTGAATTCAATAGCAATGTGAAATTTGGAGTCTAATGACGACCATGAATTCATTGTTAATTACCAGAAAAAAAAAACATTTGGTTTACTAATGTCCTCCAGGGAAGGGAACTGTCATCCTTACCTGGTCTGGTCTATGTGAGATTTCAGATCCAAGCAATGTGGTTGACTCTTAACTGCCTGTTGGGCTATTAAGGATAGGCAAATAATGCTGGCCTAGCCAGCAATGTCCTCATCCTGTGAATGAATAAAAAAAAACAATAACCTAAAACATGAATATATTAGTGAGGTGCCAAAGTCAGTTTCAGGATCTTTCAAGATTAATTGGCTACACTGAACAGAATCTTGTTTTTTTTTTAAAAAACTTGTTACTGGGATCCGGGCCTTTCTAGCTGGTTCAGCATTTATTACCCATCCCTAACTGCCCCTTGAATTAAGCAGCTTGCCAAGTCTTTTCAGAGGCAGTTCAAAGTCAAACACATTGCTGTGGGCCTGGAGTCAAATCTTGGCCAAATTAGATAAGGACAACAGATTTACTTTCTTAAAGGACATTAGTGAATCATACGGGTTTTTAATGACAGTCAACTATGATTACGTGACGGCTATTAGGACAGCTTTTTAATCTATTATTTTTATTGAATTCAAATTTCATCATCTGCAATGGTTGAATTTGAACACATGTCCCCAAAACATTAACCTGGGTTTCTGGATTAATCATCTAGTGACATATCGTGTCACTCCCCTCGCGAAAACAGTGCAAGGAACAACTACCGTCCCCGACCAAAATATTAAGTTGTTATCTTATTGTGAGCTATATGGAGCCAAAAGGTATTCAATTGCTTATCCAGTTCCATGGCACTCTCCTGGCTCATTGCCAACCCATGATTGCATTAGTTCCCTTTCCTCTCATGTGTTGTATTTACATAGCTGCTGCTTTGACAAGTGTGCTGCCATTAACCAATTCAAAATGGGCAACATTCATGTGAAGGCATAACATTGCCCAGTAATTCATCCAAATAACATTACTGAGGCCTGAGGTCCAACCTTAGACAGTCTCACACCTCCCACTTTAAGTGTTTGCCAGACATTTCAGGACCAGAAAAAATGGACCAAAAGAATTTCCAGTGCAGTATGTGTTAACATGTATGCATAAATCTGAATTTTCTTAACTCATTCATGGAATATGCGCTAACCTAGCTAGCATTTATAGATGTCCCTGGTTACCATGAGTCAATGGTTGCAGGCTACCTTCTTCTTAGTCTGATGAGGTGATTGGAGAAGACAGTTAAGAGTTAATCGCATAAAGTGCAGACCTGAAGAAACATACAGGGCAGATCAGTTTAAGTATGGCAGGTTTCCTTCCCTATAACATAATTGTTGACAAGTTACCAGCAGTAACCAGCAGATTCTTTCAGGCTGGGTAGAGGTGAATGGCTAGCCATTGTTGGGACAATTAGATATATCCTTGTCCTTCTATTAGAACATAGAACATAGAACAGTACAGCACAGTACAGGCCCTTCAGCCCACAATGTTGTGCCAAACTTTTACCCTAAACCTAAGGTCTATCTAACCTCCACCCCTACCTTATACTATCATCCATATGCATATCTAATTGCCGCTTAAATGCCCCTAATGAGGCCAACTCCACTACCCTCTCCGGCAATGCCTTCCACGCCCTGACCACTCTCTGAGTAAAGAACCTGACTCTGACGTCCCCCTTATATCTACCTCCACTCACTTTAACACTATGCCCCCTCGTAATAGCTACCTCCAACCTAGGAAAAAGTCTCTGGCTATCCACTCTATCTATACCTCTGATCATTTTGTACACCTCTATCAAGTCACTGCTCATCCTTCGTCGTTCTAAAGAGAAAAGCCCTAGCTCTCTCAACCTTTCCTCGTAAGAACTTCCTTCCATTCCTGGCAACATCCTGGTAAATCTCCTCTGCATCTTTTCCAACGCTTCCACATCTTTCCTGTAATGAGGCGACCAGAACTGGACGCAATGCTCCAGTTGTGGCCGAACCAGGGTTTTGTATAGCTGGAGCATAACTTCACGACTCTTGAACTCAATCCCTCTATTAATGAAAGCTAACACACCATACACCTTCTTAACAACTCTATCCACCTGGGTGGCAGCTTTCAGGGAACTGTGGACATGAACCCCAAGATCCCTCTGTTCCTCCACACTGCCAAGAATCTTTCCGTTAACCCTGTATTCTGCTTTCAAATTTGTCCTTCCAAAATGAATCACCTCACACTTTTCAGGGCTAAACTCCATCTGCCACTTCTCAGTCCAGCTCTGCATCCTATCAACGTCCCTTTGTAACCTAGAACAGCTCTCCACACTGTCCACAACTCGACCCACCTTCGTATCGTCCGCAAACTTACTAATCCACCCTTCCACTCCTTCATCCAAATCATTTACAAAAATCACAAATAGAAGAGGACCCAGAACAGATCCTTGTGGTACACCACTCGTAACTGAGCACCATGTTGAATATTTTCTGTCCACTACCACCCTTTGTCTTCTAAGGTTCAGCCAATTCTGAATCCAATCTGCCCATTTCCCCCTATCCTATGCCTCCTTACTTTCTGCATGAACCTACCATGGGGAACCTTATTCTTTTTAATGTTCATTCTTCAATCAGTCTCAATAGGGCCAACAGCAAGCCTGATGTAGCATTCTTCTGGCATCATGATCTATGGCCTTCACATCACACTGTGGCAATAATTAATGTGGCACACAGGAAGGACTTCTTCAGGGACACTTTGAAAAGTTTGTGTGGGCCCTACCATTCTGTTTGCCGGTGGTCAGCTCTCTATACAATGCAATCTTGGGTGCACGCCTGAAATTCATCTGGCTAATGTGACTTGTCCAATACAGTTGGGTTTGGAAGAGGATGGCCTCAATCTTAGAGACAATGCAGTTTCCAAGACTTCAATTTTTCTAAGACTTCAAGTCAGCAGACCCTTAGAACGATGCTGAGGCAACACTGACCGAAGCACTTGGGAAGGTATATGTGAGATTGGTACAGGAACACTAGAACAGAATGCTTGAATTGGTACAAGAATGTGAGAATGCTCGGCATGTAAGCTGTGTGCATGTATGCTCAGTGCAGTTGTGCTCAGAGACAGATTTTTTGATTGTCGTTTTTCATTCCGGACCAGTTGTGTTCATTCAGAAGTGCTCAGCATAGTAACAAACACATTATTGGCTCCTGGGCAAGTGGTAACAGCCCTGTATGTGGACCATAGAAAAGAAGCATCCAGCTTGTGAAGCAGAAAGCACCTAAAGCTTTATCTCTTTCTTTTGTGAACAGAGAAATAAAAGAAAATTTTGAGTGATTAGATACTTTGTTGAAAGTAAAATGTTAACTGTAACCCTAACCCATCTTCATAGACACTGAAAGGGTGAATCTTCAATCACTAAGTTAAATATTGAAAATTTGAGTAACTGCAACTTCAATCCTTATCAAAGACTCAAAATAAATGATAAGGAACTTAAGGAAAACAACATAATGATGCCGGTAATTCAGACTGTTGGCAGAACTATGCTTCAGACTTTCTTGCTTCTTCTCCAACTGGATGTTATGTGTTTTATCTCATCTCTTTGTGTAAGTATAGGAGTTGAAAGGTCATGTTGCGGCTCTACACGACGTTGGTTAGGCCACTTTTGGAATACTGTGTGCAATTCTGGTCTCCTAGCTATAGGAGGGATGTTGCGAAACTTGAAAGAGTTCAGAAAATATTTACAAGGGTGTTGCCAGGATAGGATGGTTTGAGCTATAGGGAGAGGCTGAATAGGCTGGGGCTATTTTCCCAGGATCATTGGAGGCTGACGGCTGAGTGGTGGAGGTTGGTACAATTACAACATTTAAAGGCATCTGGATGAGTACATGAATAGGAAGGGTTTAGAGGGATATGGGCCAGATGCTGGAAAATGGGACTAGATTAATTTTGGATATCTGGTCAGCATGGACAACTTGGACCGAAGGGTCTGCTTCCATATTGTGCATCTCTGTGACTCTATGACTCTAAGCATTTGTACATGCATAGGCGCTTTTAAAAAGGTGTAAATTTAAATCATAGAATTCTAAGTTAGCATCTGTGTACCTTTCTTGTCATTAGTTAAAAATTGTTTGACTACAACAAATAGTGTACATATTCTTTTAACCTGAATGAGACAGTTGAGTTAATTTGCACAATTTTGTGGTTTAATCAAATTTTCATATTTGTGATGCATCTGAGAATAGTGATCCATGATTTCCAGTACACTATTCCAACCTGTGATGACAGGACAATGAGGATAATAGCTTTGTGCACTTCAGTTTTCAAATGTGCTCTGTGCTTTGGTTGGTCGACACTTGTTTGCAGTGTTTTCTGAATGCACTGTTCTTGACAGTCTATTGTTCACTTGCTTGACCATTACTGGTGTCAGCGATAACAATGCTTGGTAGTCTATATTACTTTCTCATGTGCAAACTGATACAGGACTTCAGTTTTCTTGAATCTGAGTTTCATCTGAAGAGATATTCTCCTTTGGAAAAATGTGTTGTTATTTGTTGACTGTCTGTGTGCAAGGAGAATGTAGCCATCAGCAAAAATACAAACACATTGATAACTTTTTCTTGTATTTTCATGTGAACCTGAAGACTCCTGACATTAAAAAGAGCTCCATCAGCGCAGAAGTGTACACAACCTCCTTCCTTTATGTCTTCTGAAAGGTCAGGATCACCACATATCCCTGTTTCGTGCCATTGAAGACTCATTGAAGGCATTCAAGAGGCTTTGAGCTTGTGTTTGACTTGTTTGGACTGAAAGTGCTACAACATGGCCAAAATCCTGGTGGGTATCCAAGTTTTTGAACGGTTTGAGAAGGTCTATGTCTACTCAGTGTTGAAGGCCTTGGTGAGGTCTACAGGCCTTTGTTTTGCTCATGACACTTCTTTTCTTCTACTTGTTTAAGTTCAAATGCTACGTCTATAGTACCCCTGCTTGCTCTGAAAGTGCAGTGGCTCTCTAAGATGTTTTCTTTCAAGATTGGAAGCCCAAGTCTGTTCCAAAATATTCTAGAATGGATGCTCCCAGTGGTAAAAAGGAGAGTGACTCCATGGTAATTGGAGCAGTCTGATATTTCTCCTTTCTTTAGTACAAAGGGATAATAATGGCATCACTAAGATCCTGTGGAAATCTGGCTTATCTCAGCACGCCATTCATGGAGCTTGGTCTGTAGGATTAGGCCACCATGAACCAAGGCTTTTGTGGGAATCCCATCGATTCTGAAGGCTTTGTTGCTCCTTATCTCATTGACGATGGTCACAGTTTCTTCCAGAGTTGGGCTCTCATCCAGTTCCTCTTTCAATGCAGTTGTTTAATGTGGTTGATGGCAGTATTGTGCATGATGTACTAGATGCTAAAACATGTTTCAAAGTACTGTGATCAGTAACCAGGACTGATCTCTTGTCCGTATGTATTATCTTACCATTGCGCGCCTCAGGAGCTTTTGGACAGATTTTAATATTTCATAGAAGCTTATTTTGCCAGTGTCAGCGTACATTTGAGATTTTTCACAAGCACAATGCACACGTTCTCACACGTGTTCTTCAGTTTATATTGAAGTCT
Organism: Rhincodon typus; assembly: GCF_021869965.1. Classification (NCBI taxonomy): domain Eukaryota; kingdom Metazoa; phylum Chordata; class Chondrichthyes; order Orectolobiformes; family Rhincodontidae; genus Rhincodon; species Rhincodon typus. Next base: position 157,315,361 of record NC_063332.1, on the reverse strand, counting down.
GCCGCATGCCTCATCGTAAGTTGCCTTTTTTTTCTCTTGACTGAGCCAGGAGACCTGATGAAATGACCTTTTTAATGCCAGCAGATCTTGGCTTTCTCTGACAACTTCATCAAAGCAGTCCTAGGATTTGGTAATGGGTTTTGGTGACCCCTTTGTAAGCATCCAATGCTGCCACTTTGATGTGTTGTCAGAATTCTTTTAGAGTTAACTCAGCAGTGAGCTCAGGACATTCCTGTCTGGTCTATAATTTTGCTTGATATCTATTTCTGAGAGATGAGGTTAACAGGTTACTGACTCAAAATTTGTTTGATGGGCTGTCTCTTGGCCTGTTCTTGGGCTTTGGCTTGAAATGGAAGCCCAGCTCTGCGTGAAAAACTAGTGATCTGTATGACAGTTAGCACCAGGTGTGACTCTAGAATGTAGTATGGCCTTAAATTCAAATTGGCACAGCAAAATTTAATTTATCAGGTGCCAGAGTTTAAAGTTAGGATGCACCCAAATTGTCTTGAGGCAATCTTTCTACTGAAAGAAGCTATTGGTTTGGATAACTGCATTTTTGTACAGAGTTCTAAGAGAACATTTTCAAATTTTCTAACCTGGGGTCAAATGGGAAGAAAATTTGACATTCTTAAGATTACTCCAGAGGTGAGGAAGTGAAGTATTTTCCATTATGTCTAGGATATGGTTTTCTCCTTTCTGACAATAATGTTATCAACTTGACACTTGATGAGGTGTGAGGCTACCGAACTGTAGGCAAAGACACCTCGGGGATGCTATGAAAATATAGGGCTGCACCATCATTGGCGCCAGAATAACCTCGAGAGCTGTAAAAATATAAACCTCTTGAGTGGTCCTCTTCAGAGGACAATCTCCTTCCTTATGTGATATCTGCCATTAGGATGTGAACAAAAATCCTTCTCTTTCTTTGCTGTTTTTGAAAGAACTAGTGATCCCTCATTAATTGAAGCACAGGATTTCCTTCAGCTAGTTGTTCACCTTGATCCTGAAGTTTTGGACATTTCTGAAATAAAAAGGCTTTTATTTTCCTACATCAAAACATCTCTGTTTTGTGGCACTTGAGTGGGACCACCAGTTGTCTGCGTTTTAGATTTCTGCAAACCTTCTACAAGCTTCTCATTTTCAGATTACAAGGCTTTGTTATGTTGTTCGAGGGCTAACAGCTAAACAATTAATTCAGTAATGTCACTGAGGTAGTCAGACTCTACTAATTCTTGTTGAATTCAGAGTGGTTCAAACTAATTCCTATGTTCATTCTTAGACTTCATGAAGGCATTCCCCATGTGGTCATTATCTGGTCTTGAAGCCTTTTACTGGGAAAAAAAAACTCTCCAGAAATCCTGAAGCTTGATGGGTTTGTCATGCATCCTTCAGCTACCATCTATGCAGGCAACACTTTCTGCACATTAAATATTATTGAAAAATAATATGGATATACATCCTCCTGTCTTTGGATACTTCATATTAACTACAAAGTCATTGTACTATATCATGGTGAGCCTTTTCTGAGGGATGATATTTTCACCTGAACATATCAAGTTCATGTTGATTTTCTTTATGACCATGTAAGCTTTAAGAAAATGAGAAATAGGAACAGGAAAAGGCCATTCAGCCCTCAAACCTGCTTTATCGTTCAATAGAATTATGGCTGCTCCAAGTTTCCTCATTTCCATTTACCTGCATATTACCATAACCATTGATTTTCCTGACTGATCAAGGATCTATATATCTCAGCTTTAAATAAACACAAGGACTCTGCCCCCACTGGTCTCTGTGGCAAAGAGTTCCAAAGACTCAAACCCTCTGAGAGGAGAAATTCCACTTTATCTCAGTCATAAATTGGTGCACTTTGCATTTAAATGCCTTCAAATGAGCCAGAGGATGAAATGGAATTGGGGATCAGAACAGCTCTGAGATAGTGTGAGGCAGTACTTTTGGAGAAAGTGTACACATGGCTACACATGGCACTGAATGTGGATTTCAGGATGCGATGAGAATAGCCTTCTGAGGAGCTTGGTACATCATGGAGATACTTGTAATCCTGATTCAAAACACGAAGGTTGAAACTGGTGTTGGAATCTACCTGGGGTGACTCTCAGCTGGAGGCAGTCACTGAGGAATATGATTTGGCTGTGGAAACAAGTTTTGGCAAATACGTTGTCAAACACCACAAGCAATGATGAACAAGAAAAACGATTAAAATTATGCCCCTTTTCTTCTGTGACTATGCCTTCTGGTTTTATATTCTCCTATGAAGTGAAACATTCTCTCAACATTTACCCTGTCAAGTCTCTTGAGAATTTTATATGTTTCAATGTGATCACCTCCCATTCTTGTAAACTCCGATAAGTAGAATCTCAACCTGTTTAAGCTTTGCTTATAATCTTTCAATACCAGGGATCATTTTACTGCATGTCATCTGAACTGCTTCCAATGAAATAACTTTATTTTTAAATAACTAGACCAAAACTGCTTAGAGTACTCTGGATGCGGTCTCACCAGCACCTTGTACAGTTGCAGTAAGACTTTCCTATTCTTATATCCTACCCCCTTGAAATAAGGGTCAACATTTCTAAATTACCTGCTGCACGTGTGTGCTAGCTTTCTGTTACATGCACAAGTATCCCCAAGTTCCTTTGTATTGCAGTGTTGAATATTGCAATCACTTTCCTGGCTGTAGAAGTATTTAAATCTTCACTTGGTTTCATTAGCAATTGTGATAACACAAAGTTTTCAGCTGTGGTCTGGATTTTATTCTGGAATTAACTTCTTCATCAAAAAGCAACTGTACTTGTCACTGCATCTCCATGACAGATCCTGTGGAATAAGTAGACAACTTTTTTGGTTCTTTATCCTCTTTAAGAAAAGATTGATTCTCATCAAAAGTGCCAAGAATTTTCAGCAATTGTGTCCAATAGTACAGGATGGTCTGAAGTTTTATATTTGAGTCAATAAATGATTTATACACTGCTTTTCTTCTCTGTGACTATATGCTGAAAGAGCGAAAATGTCCAAAGTGTCCTTTGGTATCTGATGACAGTGTTCTTTGGTGCTGTCTGTTCCAGTTATTTCTGTTTTGAGAAAAATGGAGGGTCTGTTTTACCCTCACCCAATGCTAGGTCTGATATGTCTGCAAGGCCTCTGTAATCTCTTTTTCCTTGTTGAGAAGTATAGCGCACATTTATCCTCTCACTCTAATTCTTGGAACTTCTTGAGCCTCAGTTTTGCTGATGACACAAAGATAGGTAAGAAAGTACATTGTGAAAAGAACATAATCAATCAACATTGAGATACAGATAGGCTAAATGAGTATTCAAAAATTTGACATGTGGAGAATATTTTGGGAAAATGCGACTGTATCCATTTTCAGGAAGAATTTTAAAAAGAAGGAAAAGGGATTGCGGGATTCTGAGGTACAAAGGGATCAGGGTATCCTTGTGCATGAATCACAAAACATTAGCACATGGATACAATAAGTGATTAGGAAGGCAAGTAAAAACATTGTCATTGATTCCAAGGGGAATGGAATATAAATCTAATGATGTTTGTCTCAAGGTTTGGTGAGACCACATCCAGGTATTGAGAGCTGTTTTGTATCTTCTTATTTGAAGAAAGTGTATCAGTGCATTAGAAGTATTTCAGAGAAGATTCACTTGACTAAATCCCGGGGTGAGAGGTTTACCTCATGAGGAAAACTTGGATAGATTTGGACTGCATCTATTGAAGCTTAAGAGATGATCTTGTTGAAATATATATATAATCCTGTGCGACGTTACAGGGTGGAAGTTGAAAGAATGTTTCTCCTTGTTGAGAAGACTAGTACCAAGGAACAAAATTTTAAGAATAAGAAATCTTCTGTTAAAGATAGAGATGCGGGAATTTCTTTCTGAGAGTCATCAATCTTCAGAATTCTGTTCCTCAGACAGTGGTGGAGGCAGGGTCATTGAATATTTTTAGTTGGTTATTGACTAACAAGGAAGTTAAGGGGCACGGGGGATGGGCAGAAAAGTGCAGCTGAGCCTGCAATCGGATCATCCATGATTTTATTAAATAGTTGATCAGACTACAAGAGCTATTTGGCCTAGTCCTATTCCTAATTCATATGTTTCTATGTATAAGGCAAACTGGACCTGCTAGCTGTACTCCTCACTGTTCTGGCAGAGCAAATTTGGAGCCCAGATTCAACTCAATGGATTCAGAATGACACAATGTCAGATAGCCTGACTAAGAATGAGCTAAATCCAGAGGAAGGTGTTATCAGCACAGAGGTGGAGAAGATCTTGGTGGTAGTAATCCATTTATTGCTATGAGTCCAAAGGAAATGTTCTTGCTCCTGCAGACCCACAAAAAGCAGTTACTATTTACCTTTCTGTTGCCCCTTCAGCTATATTACCACTGAAAGTATCATATAGCAGTTGTTCTGTCCCAAAATGGCAATTTGTAATAAATGACCTCATGTTAAGAGCAGTTTTTCGCCTATATCAGGAAGGTATTTTGGTCATTCAGCGGTATGTTTATATTAATTACTGCAAGCAGAATATTAGCTTTCATCGAGGTTAGGTGTACACACCTTACTTAGAGGTCTTGTTATCACTGAATTGAGCAAACTGAAATGAGCTCCAAGTTATGAAATACCATTTTGACAGAATGATAACTAATTGTCCACAAATAAATTTGGCAAGGAATGTAATTCTTTTTGCCTGAAGGCACTAAATAACAAGCTCATAAAGGTAATAATACAACCAAATTGCAGTGATCTGATGTTATACTGTTGTGCAAACATGCTGTCAGTTTCAGTCTCTTTTCTCCATCTGAAGCAGACTATATGAAGATATTTGCCTCAACACACCAGCATTAATCTTTACAGAGATTTTCATCTTGTATTTGGCACTTCAACCAAAGCAGCAGGCTTTTCCACGTTACACCTGCTCATGGAATTTGCAATTAAAAACACATCCATTATTCCACTCAATCCCAGCAGTTTACAACATGCAGTTCAACTGTTAGAGGGCGAAAAAAACATTTATTAAGTTCTGACTGCTGTGCCTTGCTGAAACAATTGTGTGATGAAATGCATTCATGGTTCTAAAAGCAGGATATTGATCAAAGCAAAAATGTCACACAAACCAGCTCTTGAGAAGAAGCAAACCACCAGCTGGGCACCAAAATCTCACAGCGTGACTGTACGGAAGGCTCCGAGACAAGCTTCAGGATCTTCTCTATGGATATAAGTAAGTCCCGCTGTTAAGTTGAACATTCAACTCAGGCATGAAATTCTGCAGGGAAAAAAAAAGATTTATCACTGAAGAACTAGCTATGCAAATGATATTGTTTCCTGTCAGCTTTGATAGACTCAAGGGGGCCACCCTCAAAGATATAGAAATATGTAATACCAAGCAACATACCCGTCAGATTGTCTGTTCTGCATGTTGTTTCCAATACCACCTTTCCCTCTCAATACTTACTTTGAACTTGATTTGAAATGACTTGTGTGGGATGTTCAATATCTGCTTCCTGCTATGATTTAATAGTGAGTATATTGGAAAAAAAAAAGTCTTGGAGAAATAAACAGCTATTTTAATCTCACACTTTCATACATTTTTCCATTCAATTATAATGGCAAAGTACATCACAAAATGATGCCAATCTATTCTAATATCAGAAGTAGAGTTTGCTCCTTGGGTAAGGTTAAAGAAAAAAATCTATAATAAACATTTATTATAAACCCCTTCAGTTCAACAGAGACATTTTACTGTAAAGCAATGCCAAATATAATCCCCAGATAATTTGACAGAAGCAATCGAAAGTGACTCATATCCAATTTCCAGATGGATTTTATTACACTAAGCTTCTGTGGAGTTCATTGAAAGTGTTTGATTTTTGTATCATTTTGTTATCTTAAACATTTCAGGCCAATGACACCTGTATTATTGCACCCAGAGGTGCATTTATTTAATTTTTGCTCAATGTTGTGCTTATTGTGATGAACAGTTGAGAATATGAACACTTTGCACATTCGTATGCGCATGAAACAAAGCCCAGGATTGTTGTAGCCTAGTTAGATGCACAATGCAATTTCCTATTATTTATTCGGAAAAATGTGCTTCAGTCTTAATGTTAGGCGACCACCCATTACTGCACTGGGTATTGTGATCTGTGACCTTTCTGAGGGACATTATCAACTGCACACTGTTTAAGGATCAGTTTAAATCTTTTGCTTGATAACCCATATCCCAGCGGATAAGTCGAAACTATACCATTACTGCCCAAAGCGATTTCAATTATGAACAAAAGAAGCTTTCATTTTATCAGTGTTACTAGATACAAACGTTGGTCCAAGATGTAAAAATGTCAGTGTATCAATAAAGAAATCAGTTTCCAAATGCACATTCCAGGCAAAGTGCAGATATGATGAAATTTTGATGAGGCTCTGTTGCACATATGTTGAAAGGGTTAATGCAGACAAGTGCCATTAACTTTATGCAATACGATGTTGTCAATTGAATTTGTGAACAGAATAGTTCAGGATCTTGGAGGACTGAGACCTAACATCTGGTCCTCTTCAAAGTCTCTGACATAATGTTTACCATAGACAGTGTCTGATGATACTGGAACTGTAGGGTGACTGTGAATGCTTATGCATATGGCGACTGCATATGTGCAGTTCCTGCTCTCTATGTCATTGTGTTATGAATAAAAGTCTGCACTATGTGCACAGAACAGTTGCAATATAGAAAAGGGAATCAAACAGGGTTGGAAATAGAGATTGGACTGGGCCCATTCTTCACACTGTGGAGCGTTTCTTCCACCCCAACCCCAGTCTCTTCCCCACCCAGCATAATCTCTCCCACCCAACCCAGCAGTCTCCACCTCTTACGGTCCAATGTCCTCCATATTCAATCTTTTTACCAACCTCTCCCTACCCCACTCAACCCCTTGCCATTTGGTCATCGTTACAGCCGTTCACGAGAATGCACATATTCACAAAGAATAGCATGAACATCCGTAGTGTCAGCAAATGCAGCCTTTATCATATTCGTGTAACCTGTCACCAGTTGCTAGTATGCAATAAGCTATAGCTCGTTAATTCAAAACAGTGGCTTCTAGTTTGGTCAGGGAGTGGTTTTCCTCCACTATGTCAGATCAAGTAGACCCTCTGGTGTGCTGCCCTCAAAGAGAATGGTGATATCAAACTCCATATGGTCAGCAGCTCACACAGTGTAATAAACTGGCATGCCCATACAATATGGCAGTGGGGTGGGGATTTGTATACTGCTCAAACTATGTGGCGAGCAACACTCTGAGATCTTCAGCCTCAAATTTGTTACTTGCTCATACAACACAATTAGCAGCAGAAAGGAGTTGAAGGTTTAAGAATCCTATGGAAGAAATCTTCATGGTAATCCTCAACAAGGAAGAATACTCCAAGGAATGGTAAATGCTTTTCAGGGCTGGTAATGGACATGTTGTGACAGGAGATGGTGATCTATGGTCGTGGCACCTACTCACAGTTCAGCGACAAACAGATATCGAAGCTCACAGACAACAAGGTGCAGGGCTGGATGAACACAGCAGGCCAAGCAGCATCATAGGAGCAGAAAGGCTGACGTTTTGGGCCTAGACCCTTCATCAGAAATGGGGGAGGGGAAGGGGTTTCTGAAATAAATAGGGAGAGAGTGGGAGGCGGATAGAAGATGGATAGAGGAGAGGATAGGTGGAGAGGAAACAAACAGGTCGAAGAGGCGGGGATGGAGCCAGTAAATGTGAGTGTAGGTGAGGAGTTAGGGAGGGGATAGGTCAGTCCAGGGGGACGGACAGGTAAAGGGGGTGGGATGAGGTTAGTAGGTAGGAGATGGGGGTGCGGCTTGAGGTGGGAGGAGGGGATAGGTGGGAGGAAGAACAGGTTAGGGAGGCGGGGACGAGCTGGACTGGTTTTGGGATGCGGTAGGGGGAGAGGAGATTTTGAAGCTTGTGAAATCCACATCTCCTACCTACTAACCTCATCCCGCCCCCTTGACCTGTCCGTCCTCCCTGGACTGACCTATCCCCTCCCTAATTCCCCACCTACACTCACCTTTACTGGCTCCATCCCCGCCTCTTCGACCTGTTTGTTTCCTCTCCACCTATCCTCTCCTCTATCCATCTTCTATCCGCCTCCCCCTCTCTCCCTATTTATTTCAGAACCCCCTTCCCCTCCCCCATTTCTGATGAAGGGTCTAGGCCCGAAACGTCAGCCTTTCTGCTCCTATGATGCTGCTTGGCCTGCTGTGTTCATCCAGCTCTGCACCTTGTTGTCTCGGATTCTCCAGCATCTGCACTTCCTACCATCTCAGATATCGAAGCTCTACGAGTTATACGTAAAAGGATTCAGTAATCCAAAAGGATTAATCCAATCAATCCAATCTTAATTACGGCTCAAATTAGGTGTCACTGATATAGCAAGCAGGAGAGAAATGGAACTAAAAGACAGTGAAAGGAACATTAATCTGAGGTTGCAGGCATGAACATGTCATATACACAGTAATTAAAATGATAATAAAACAAAGAAGTTGCAGATGTGGGAAGTCTGAAACAAAAGCAGAAATTGCTTGAGAAACACAGTAGTGGAGAGAAAGCAGAGTTAACGTTTTGGATCCAGTGACCCATTTTTAGATAATTTTGGATAGACTAAACGCCTAAGTGGATTCAGTCTAATGAAGGAAGTTGAAGTGGACAGGCGCACAAGAATGGAAAGCCCGTTTAGTTAACTAAAAGCTAATGCAGGCCGTAAAAATGGCAAGTGATCTTCCGAAGAGCTGTGACAAAAACAAGAATCATTTAGTTAGACCGCTAAATTTTTTTTAAAATCAACACGACAGTGGCAGGATAGGAAGTATCTGGGCTCCTGACCCATCTGTTTCTTATGTTGAGACCTACCACATCCTTCTCTTTTATTTTCCTCCTAAATTTGTTTTTTTTCCCAACATCATGTACACCTTACCTTCGTCTGGCTGCTTCGGGTGAGGAAGGAGGCTCCGGGAGGCTGCTACTGCAGCGGAGAATGTGGTGTTGTTCTGGCCGTTCCTTGTTGCTGCCATCCTGGTGGGTCCTTTGACTAGGCTGCTTTGGCGGCAGTTGAAGACAAGGTGCGCCCAAGCCCAGGACTCCAGTAGCCGAGTTTTCCTTGAGGCTTCTGCAGCATCTTTGCGGTGGTTGGTCTAGCTCCGCCTTGGATTCCTTTAGGTGGCTTTGGCAGTGGGTTGGGACTGCTTTTTGCAACAGTTTGGGTCTCCTTGTGGCGGTTTCACTCAGACAGTCTGTGAATCCATCTGATGTTTTCTTTGGCATTGTGATGGGACTGGCCCTGGGATTCCAACTGGGGATCAGGTCCTCAAGCCTACATCCATGAAATGGACTAAATTTACTTTGTCTTAAATTCTCTCTTTTTTAAAGTTCTTCTTTCCCCTTCTTTGTTACATTATCATGGAAGAACTGGTTATTCTGAAGTTTGATTTTGCCATTTATCTGCTTTATTACATTGGTATTGTACTTTTGAAGGTCTGTAATGCTGGACTTTTTATTTAAAAACCAAAAGAACTGTAGGTGCTGTAAGTCACGAACAAAAACAGAAGTTGCTGGAAAAGCTCAGCAGGTTTGGCAGCATCCGTGAAGAAAAAAAATCGGAGTTAACTTTTTGGGTCTGGTGACCCTTCCTCAGAACTTCTTCACAGATGCTGTGCTGTGTTTTTCTTCACAGATGCTGCCAGACCTGCTGAGCTTTTCCAGCAACTTCTGTTTTTATTTCTTTATTTTTCCAGCTTTGTTTTAAGAGTTTGTACTCAAGAATCTGTACCTAGGTACAATCGTACCTAAGATGGCATCGTAAGTGGCAACTTGTAAACTTTTCACTGTACTCATCTGAGTACATGTGACAATAAAGCTAATTCAAATTCCAAAAGTGAGTCATTCAAAAAGAAACTGTGATTAAAGACGGAATCATTTATTAATGTCTTGAACAGAGGGATTCATACAGTGCAGCTGTGAAAAAGCGAGAATATCCCAGTTTAGCTAAAAAAAGTCGGGAACACTGTAGCTCAGGCACATGAAGGCTAGAATTCTCAATTTTGGCAACGAAACATAGGAGAACCTTTCAGTAAAGCAACAAAAGAGCAGCAAAGTTACTATTGCAGCAACTTTTATTTTTAAGCGAGCAAAATACAAATCAGATTAGGAAGACGTAACATCAGAAGTAATATTGCCAGGAAGGTGTAATCTCAGCATTTTTCACAGCTCAGACTCACCTTCCAGCCCCAAAAAAGACCTCTGAGGTTATCCTTGATTGTAATAAAACTGTTTCTAAAGCAAACAGAAGCAGTGAAGCACCATCTGAATTTGTTCTCAGACACATAATTGAGTTGCGGGGTGCAGAATTTATTGAAAAATATTGAAAAATAAAAGAAACACCATCTTCAGAAAAATAAATCAGCAATGAACCAGAAGGAAGTGATGACCTCTTGACAGAGCCAATCTGCAGATCCTTCTTTCTATTGGCACCATGAGTTGTTGAGTGACTTTGAAACATGACGCATCTATGCAATGGTTAACAAATTGCACAAAAGTGTCCTACCACAAGTGTAAGACCTCCATATTAATATTATGATGATATTTTTTGAATCTACTTCATTGGTGCCTGGAGGCCAATGATCACATCTATGTCCTTGCATCGATGACAATACTGCTTGCTGTCTCTCACATACCACTAAAAGCAAGCAGCAGTATTATGCCATTTGGTTCAACATAATATACCATTATATTTTCAACAAAATATAACCTCTCATTTATATGCAAATACTTTGACGAAAACAGAGAATAGAAATGTTTGGTTTGCAAATTCAAAATGAAAGCAGCTCAAGGAAACCAATATAACACCACAATATCTGCAAAATAATAGCAATGAACTAAGGTTTAAAATGAGCCTGATATTTATAGAATTTAACACAAACATTTGGAAGGACTTAAAAGCTTTTGTTTTTGCAGAACATTCACAGGAGTGATGAATAAGATCAATTTGATTCCAGGATGAAAAGGAACAGAATTTTGGACAGTCCCACATCAACTCAATGTTGCTCAGACTTAACCACTGTTTTGGAGAATGTGAATTTTGAATAGGGATGCAAATCAAGCAAAATCACATTTCCAACTTATTATGCATCCTATTTGATATTCAATCGTTGATGTGGAGACTTCTGTAAGCAATAGCTACACGAGATCGTGTTTGGCATTTATTACGTTCTGGAGTTTAGGAAACTGTGGTATTCTTGAGTAATTTAGTGGTACTTAAAGTGAAATTTGTGCTTGAGATTTGTGAGAGCTATTCAAACTAGGGGGAACATTGGAGAGTCCAGATAAAAGGCAAAGTGATTTTTGCTTTAGCTAGTGGCACAGAAGCATATTCTTCAGGAAAACAAAAAGGAAAGCTGCAAGCTGTAATACCATCAATAAACGAAAGTGATTGGTCTATGAAGAAAACAAGGTGTACAGCTGGATGAATACAGCAGGCCAAGCAGCATCAGAGGAGCAGGAAAGCTAATGTTTTAGGTCTAGACCCGAAACGTCAGCTTTCCTGCTCCTCTGATGCTGCTTGCCTTGCTGTGTTCATCTAGCTCTACACCTTGTTATCTCAGATTCTCCAGCATCTGCAGTTCCTACTATCTCTGGTCTATGAAGATCACAGTTTCAAAGTTATATTTAATGTTTAACATCATGCTCAATGGTTATAACATAGGTTTGAAGCCACCATATAACCATACTTCAAGGCTGTGTTTTGCTTTGATGCAAAGTCTGAGCCTGGATGTTTGTACAGTTCAACTAAATCTGGAGGCTTTTAAGAATGGTGAATGGGACATGATTCCAGTATTCCCATCGCCATTCCTCTTTGTAGCAGTTTTCCCTGGCACAGTTTAAACAAATGGGTAGCAAACCCACCTGGGTAGGCATTTACAACTGTCCTGTAATTTTGATAGAGCTGACCCTTTTTGTTAGTAGATGTGATTTATATCTTCACAGAGGAAAATTGAACCACAAGGGAGCAATTGTCTCAGGCCAGGAACCAACAACAAAAAAGAAACAGCTATTCACTATTCCCTTTGAAACACATTTTTTTTAAAGCTTTTCATGCCTCTATCAATCACACAAAGCCATCCATCGTGTCAGTGACAAAAAGCTTAAAACAACATCTCATTTCTTAGTGTTATGTAAACTAACTCCCAAGCACTGAAAAACTCTTCATGTGTAGTTTAAGTTATTACAATATAATAAATATGTCAATGAAAATAAAGTCAGTTTTATTTTGCAGACTGTGTCATCATTGCCTATAGGGCTGTGTCTTTTAGAGATTCTTACAGTTCAAACAGGCATTCACAATAAGGTAATCTAAAAATTCAGTGACCTAACCATCTGTTCAAAGTGATCGTGTTGATACAGTTGCCAGATTTCCAGCCAATGCACACTTCTCAGACCCGAAATGGCCATGATGGAGACAGGATTATAGTGTCAGGGAATTTCCCAATTCACATCTCCTTGAAAAATATCTGACCTTTTATGTTTCAATTGCCATGCCATACCCCATTTCACAACCCTGGGAACAGGCTGGCAGGTGGGTGCGTGTGAGAGGGTTGACTGTGGGCATTGTGCTCAATGTCTACTTGCTTCTGCTGATAGTTTACCAGCAGCAGATGAGGAGATAATTGGCCCTCCCATCTCTCTTTAGTTCACCTGAGGCCCTAAAGAGTTCAATCAATGTTGACATACTGACGTCTTCCCATTACCACTGATTGGGAGGGTTCCATGCCAAATAATGAGAGCACGGGCATTTGGTGGGGGGTATATTTCAGATCAGGCTCCCTGGTCCAACAGAGGTCCTTCCAGGGACAAAATCACCCCTTTCACGCCAGATTGAGCCACTTGGGTCGGCCTAATGAGCCCTGCCGAGCTTGCTCCACTCACCTCCCATCTAGAAATTGTTCAATACCTCAGTTTCTGGGCCCGTTGCAGGTGCACTGTAGCCAGTAATCCACATGGTGGAAGGACACCCTGCCTCGAAAGGTGTAGAAGTTAAGACTTAAGGCAGCTAATTGCTTGAGCAATGTAAAATTAAGTTGTAGTTGCCAAGGTCAGCAGAGGTGGGCTTATTCCACTTCTCTGACCAGTGGATGCAGCTGCTGGCTTCATGCTCTGTCCTGGCAAACGCATCCGAGGAGACATGAAATTGGAAGGAGCCAGTGTCTGTTTCAGTGGGTTATAGCACCCCAAAAAAAGAGATTTGCCTGACTTAAGTGGTAAGTGCTCTGAGGTTGCAAGAAATCGGCACAAGTCATCATTGCTTAATGATTTCAGTATTTTCCTCTGCGTGGAAGGAAGAGCAGCTGATTCCAGTTTTACTGAAAAATAATGTTTAATCTGGAACTCATTATGATGCTAATTAACTTATTGTTCAAGCAAATAAATCAAAATCTCATTGGATGATATTAATTTAGATTTTAATAAGACACTATGATCCTGTCAATGAATTGTGCCAATTTTCGATAAAAGGGTTAAAGATTACAAAAGGACGTAAAGATTATTGTGAGGTACCCTTTGACAATGCAACTGTGCAACATTTTTCAGTTTGTTGAAAATTACAATCCATAGCAGATAACCGCTCAAAAGGTGATTGTCTTTGTAACTTCTTGTACTGTATTTGTACCTCTCAAATGGATTGTGTTGCTAACTCTTCCTACCAAATTTAATAAAGACATTAGAATTTAATTTGGACTTCTGAGTTTTGTCTCATTATTTCACATAATTCTCACACTGAGCTGTCAAGTAACCTGTAGAGGATTCTCTTTTGGAAGTAATAAGGTTATGGCCTTCTGTGGTAACTTTACAATTCTTGTAAACTCAACAGTCAATTAATGTTCTTAGTACACCCTGTCTCTTAAAACTTGTCATTATTTGAAATGCAACATAATGAAATTGAACTCCCAATTAGGCAGTAAGACCAGAAAACGGGTCACAGGCTATTGTGCCTTCAATTAGCCTTAACTAAAGTGAAATTTAAATATTAACACCTCCTGGGAACATAATAAAGAGACATCTGTCCAGTTCAATGTTGCAGAATTGCACCAAATATAACAAGCTAAAGGCCGAATAGGCTGAATTTTCCTATTTTAAGTTAAGGTATTTTGTCGAGTGAGATTCATGGTGTTTGGTCTGCCATGGCTCAGAAAGCCTCTTCTCATACAGTCTTCTGATCTTAGCCTCATTGGTTATGCATCTGGGCCGTATGGCACTGGTCTTGTGGAATGGTATGGTTGGAGAGGTGTTTGTGACATTGGTGCAGAGGTGAAGCCCAGCTGCTTAACACTTCAGTTGCTGCAAGCCAGGAACTGGTCTTTACACAGTATTGTGCAACAATTATAACTGAAGATGTGGCCAGAAAAGGAAGATGACACTCTGCTATGCCAACACTGACCTGGAAATGCTGGTGGCTTGGTTGATGGAGAGGAAGGCAGTGATTTATTCTGCTTACTGCCAAAAGAGGCAACACCACCAGAATCAGTCAGTCAGTCTGAAGTGCGATAGCAGACCAGGTCAGTGCAGTGCTATAGAAGAACGGTAACAAGGTGAGTAATCTTCTCTACTCCACAATGGTAAATACCACCATCTTTGCTCTACTACCTCACAGATACAGGGCCACTGCTCACTCTATCTATGCCACTGCATACACATCTCACCAAGATTAATGGATTACTACTCTCAGTAGTGCATGCATCATGTCCAAATGCTGGCTCTTACCCATTTAATTGCCCAAGCAACTGACACTTTCTGTTCTCCCTAATCAATCTCTGAGTGTATTTCAGCACCTCTCCTGCTCCTGCACCATTACTAATGGCTTTTCCATCTACCTCCTGCATAATTTCCATTTGTCTCATTGCAGGAAAAATAGTTTCACAACTGGGACAAAAACAAAGTTGCTGGAAAAGCTCAGCAGGTCTGGCAGCGTCTGTGAAGGAAAAAACAGAGTTAACGTTTTGGGTCCGGTGACCCTTCCTCAGAACTGATAGTGGCTGGGAAAACATCAGTTTATATGCAGAAAATAGGGAGGTGGGTGCGGTAGGGAGTAAACGATAGGATAGAGCCCAAGGAGAGAGAAATACATTTGGACAGACAAAGGAGTTGCTAACGATCAGGCTGGGAGGGTGAATAGTTGTTAATGGGGACTGTTAGTGACTAAGAACAGGAGGTGTGTAATAGCAGGCTATGCGGTAACAAGGCCTGGTGTGTGGGGTAGGGGGCTGGGACATGGAAGAGTTTAGGCCCTAAAATTATTGAACTCAATATTGAGTCCAGAGGGCTGTAGGGTCCCCAAGCAAAAAATGAGGCATTGTTCCTCCAGCTTGCATTGGGCTTCGCTGGAACACTGCAGCAAGACAGAGACAGAGATGTTGGTCAGGGAGCAGGGTGGTGCGTTAAAGTGGCAGGCAACAGGTAGTTCAGGGTCTTTTTTGCGAGCAGAATGTAGATGTTCTGTGAAGCGGTCACCAAGTCTATGCTTCGTTGTAGAGGAGACCACGTTGTGAGCAGCGAATGCAGTAGACCAGATTCTGGGAAGTGCAGGTGAAGTGTTGCTTCACCTGGAAAGTATGTTTGGGCTCTTGGATATATGGGAGGGAGGAGGTAAATGGGCAGGGGTTGCACCTTCGCCGGTTACAGGGGAAGGTGCCTTAGGGCTGTGGGGAGGTGTTGGGAGTGAAGGAAGTGTGGACCATGGAGTCCCGGAGGGAACGGTCCCTCCAGAAGACGGACAAGGGAGGGGAGGGGAATATGTGTCTGGTGACGGCATCTTGCTGGAGGTGGCGGAAATGGCGTCTAATGATCTTCTGGATGTGGATGCTGGTGGGATGGTAGGTGAGGATAGGGGGAACCCTATTGCTGTTGCAGGAGAGAAGAGAAGGGGTGAGGGCCGAAGTGCAGGAGATGGGTCAGACCTGATTGAGGGCCCTGTCGACAACAGAGGTGGGGAATCCTCATTTGAGAAAGAAGGTGGACATTTCGGAGGCTCCCTTGTCGAAGTTGGCCTCATCTGAACATATGCGACGGAGACGGAGGAACTGAGAGAATGGGATGGAGTCTTTACAGGAAGTCTCACAACTGGACTTCATTGGTTAAGACCAGAAGGAGTGCAGAGATGGCAGTCATCAGGCTTCTCACTACAACATGAAGAGAAAAGAATTGCGTTAGCTAGAGAAGAGAACAATGGCTCATATGAAGAAAGAGACTTCAATGGCAAAACAACACAGCAAATTTCATTACTCTCCCTGTAACACCAGTGCTAACTAAATCTTAATATGCACAAGCCTCTCATCCTCTTAAACAACCTGTTTTGGCAAGACTTTCTCCTGCACCATCCACAAGGTGCAGTGGCTATTCTGTTTAGATTAGAATCAGAAACACAACCTGGGAAGTACATTTCCTTCACACCTCCGCAGTTGGCTGAGAGAAGAAGGTTCTAGGTTTTTTTTCACTCGGAGGACAGAAACCAGGCACCTGCTCAGCCACAGATAGAAGATGATGATCTCATGGTCCTAGCTATTAATGACCATGTGAAAGTGCAGAGTCTGACACCAGAATTGCAAAAAGATTGCCAGAGGTAGTTGGTAGTTGGATTGAAGGATGGAGGAGTCCACAAATGTCATCAGTATCATGCTGGGTCTGGTATGTGTCTGCCTGTCATTTTGGTAACCGCCTTGGAGGCCCAGTTCCAACACATTCGGTGTCTGCAAGACAACCTGAATTCCATTGTTGTAAGTAGCGAGGTAAGAGGAGTTGAGGGATATTGAACTCACTCGAAGAGCCCCTTCCTCTCAGTGAGAGACAGAATGATGCCAACAAACCTCCATAGAAAAGGGGAAGCAAAGCATTGAACCTCCAGTGTGTGATCCTAAAACCTGCAAAAGTTCCAGTTGAGGAATGTGATCCTGAAACTAAGCAAGGCACTTTCAGCAGACCTAAGCCTTCCAGAGCCACTAGTCAGGTATCACATTCAACAATTTTACTCTCACCCTGAATAGTAAAAGTTAATAACTTTTTTTGCCTTCTCTGCGTGTTGCGGCCTCTATTTTGTATTATTACCACACAATTGACTTTGCATCCAAGATGTCAAATTTTCAACTTTGTGTTCTTGTGAATGACTTGTAGAGCCGAAGAAGAGAGATGATCTCCCCATCCTGCATGTTCCCTTTTGTGTTGCTGATGATTTCCAGCCTTCTCCCTTGTTTCCATTCAATCCCCTTATAGAATCAGTAATGTCCCCAATTTACCCCAAATCCCATGAATTTGTGAAGGGAAGCGATGACCTTATGGCATTATTGCTGAAATGTTAATGTAGAGACTCGGATAATGTTCTGGGGTCCCAGGTTCGAATCCCAGCACAGCAGATGATGGAATTTGAATTCAATAAAAAAGAAAATCAGGAATTAAGAGTCTATTGATGACGATGAATCCATTGTTGATTGTCAGAAACACCCATCTGATTCACCAATGTCCTTTAGGGAAGGAAACTGCCATCCTTACCTGGTCTGGCCTACATGTGAGTCTAGAAGCACACTAATGTGATTTTCTCTTAACTGTCCTTTGGGCAATTAGGGATCGGTAATAAATTCTGGTTTAGCTAGGGACATCCTCATCTCATGAATGATTTTTTTTAAAAAATGCTTTTGCTGGCTGCACATTCTCCTCATGTAGGAGCCAAAATCGTAGTGATCCGTGAAAAGCCTCCTTCCAGAGCTCCTTGTCTCCTACTAAGCTCTATGAGATCTCAGCCTTCTATCCTGAATGGTATTCTTTCACTATACTCATTGCCTCATTGACCCAGTCCAATAAAACTCATCTCCAGGCTTGAGCCATCCTTTGGACAATATGGATATCCTCATGGCCATTATTGAACAAACATCTAGAATTGACCGTAGCTCACCTCTCCAGACAGACTTGGCAGGACACCCCTGACTTAGCGTGGTTTTGCCCTCAAATGGACACCTCCAAAGCACCCCAATTTAAATGTCTTACTCTTGGGACTAGTTACATCTTACCGATAGGACTAACGATGATCCAAAATGTGGTCTGCAAGGACATGGAACCCCAAACTTTGGTAGAACCAAAAGCCTCCGATGCAAGCCACAGAGGTTGGCAGCCTTCAAGTAAGCACAAACTCAGTGAGAATTAAGAAATGAAGAAAAGAGCCATAAAATGCATCCTATGTAGACAAGAGTTGCATGTGTCTCCCTGTGCACAAAGCAACCTGGCAGAATCATGCAAGCTTTAGGTGTCCTTGAGCTCCAAGGTCAAATATAAAGTGCAAAGGTTGTGTGGGAGTTGATTTAGAGCAGACATGATGACATGGGGAGGATGTTGGTTTGCTTATGCTGACTTATATGAACAAAAATTGGAGGATGTTGGTGTTCAAGGTTGTGGTGAAAACAAAGTTAAATGATGGCAGGACCAAGAAATCAGCAAGCTTCAGCTAATAGGTTTCTGTTCTCAAATTTTGATTTGTTTAGTTTCTTGGGAAAGGAGGGGAGAATTGGAAGTGACATGTAAATGAGGTAAGTTGGACTCATAATGAGATGCAAGTGTATGGAAATATGCTAGTTGCTGCTCAATACGAAGATTCTGGAGTTGCCTTTGAAAGCTATAGGAGCAACTTTGGAATTTTTATTCCTCAACGTCAAGATTTTCGTTCGCACTGTATTTTTCCAACATTCTTGCCATAATCCATATCACTCCAGGGAAGGCAAAATTTTGCCGGCTGGTAACAGATGCCTTTCACTTTATCACATGCAACAACCACATTTTGGATGCAAAGCAGAAGAAATTCTAAACAAAAAAGGATAATGAAAGAAACAATAAACAGTGGAATTGAATTTTTGGTAGTTCTGAAATATTGACTGCTTGCCTCTTTCTATGTGGAATCAGCAGCACATATATATTTGAGTAAGATTCTGTGGCTAATGTTAATGCTACTGAGGTTATAATTTCTCATAAGTAAGAGGCAATGCTGCATTGCAACAATGCTTTGTAGTAATAAGTAGGGTTACATTTCTGCAGCAACATCATAAAGACCATTTTAAACTTGTCCAAGAAAAAAACTTTGCTGTATCTACAGAAATTGATACACTTGCTTTTGAGAAATGGACTTGTTAAAAATCAAAGGAAAATTTTAAGTGGTCAGCAACAGTGACATACTGGCATGTAATGTGCTCAATGATTCTGGAATGTGAAAGCTGGAAAATATATCCCACTACATTTCTTCTTGATTTTCAGCATATCATCACAAGTTCATCCCCAGTCAGTGGAAATATGATGTTCCCAGCTTAATTCTAACAATATTTTATCTGTGTGTAAGAAGTAAATTGCAGTGAAATGGCTTATTGGCCCATTTAGTCCTAGTGCCTGTCCAAATTACACCAATATTCCAATGTAGTGGCAGAGGGAATTCATGCCAGTATGGCTTAGAATTTGATGGCCATTCCTTAATTTCAGTGTCGATAAGAATTATATATTCTAAAAATTTATATGTATCAAGAAAAGAAAAAAAAACTTGCTCTTGACAGCTCTCATTTCTCTCCCGCCAAATGTTTTCGTTGAGGTAAAGTTTCAAGGGTGCCAAATCTCTTCTAGTATATAGCCATTGTAGGAATGTGAACTTTAACTTTGGGTGTTCATAAGCTGCTTCAAAAATATGGGGTAACAAAACCTAGTGCAATCCAATCTCAGCTGATTCCCTGACATGTATGCTTCCAACTTGAGGGTGACAGGGAGAGGGAGACCTAGCTACCATACCACTCCTTATCCCAGGGCTTGCATATTCAGCTCCATCTTACCACAGGTGAAATCACCAAATTCAGTAGCTGCTAAACTGGAATTTTCTAGGCCTATATGACTCAGATGCTCATTGGGTAAGATTCAGATTTCACAACTTTTTATTCCATTATAGCTCCATAGAAACCCTTTGGCCTCAGACTTGGAATAGGTTGGAAAGTTTTCATCAGTTAGATAAATTAGAAAGCAATTGACCTCTGAATGGTAATGTAGTGGACTGGAAAAACAATCACCAGCCTCGGTGCTCATGCACATACATCAGCACTTTCCAAATCTGTAGCTCAGCATTGCAGTTAGAAAGCATCAAAGTAACATTTGTTCTGCAATGTGAGCTGTTAGACAGCAGCTAGAACAATTCAACCAACTTAGTTGTAGAGTTTTTGAGAAATGGGCAGTACTGTGAAGAGTATATATTGTTGGGAAAAATGAGAGGGGGTCAGTTTGAAAGCTGTAACAAAACTGCATCATGTTGCTCAATGCAGTTGACCAAAACTGGCTGAACTTTGAAATTCTTTTTTAAAAAAAATCTTTTGAACTTTCTAAGTTAAAATTAAAATTTCTATACACCATCATCTGGTGAAAGAAAATAACTAATGCATGGTCGTTTTGATGTTCTCCTCTGTCTGTATCCACTCAGTGGCATTATTTACCTGAAGAAAACTTAATGGCAGATCATTCATCATATTACTCATTAACTTTTCTGATTTGATGAGTAAGCATCTCCCAAATCCTCATCATAAACTGTTCAATAGCAATTTCTTGACCAAAAATACCTGGAAATGTGTATCTCTGATTATGCCCATTACTTCCTGCCATTCTCTATTTCATTAATCTATTGTGAACATCTTTATTATTTACACATTCAGCACAAAAAAATTGAATAATTTAGGAGTTTCATGAACCTTAGGTCTTAAAACTGGGAGATTTAGTGAGCAACATTTACCTTGTATACTTTTCTTCCATCCCATTCAAATAAAATATTAACATCTCACATACATATTTCTGGTAAGAGAACATGCAATTCAAAATGAGACAACTGGAATTACAAAGTGCCATAGCTGTTTGCCACACTTCCAAGTGTCAGTTCAAAGTTCTGTTAACCACTCTGATTTACTGAAATGTAGAAAGTTAACATGATTTACCATAGTAAAACTATAATAATACACATTGGTTAACACACACACACATGCACATACACAGCTAATGAAATTAAATCATCTACATTTCTGAAGTTACCAATTAGAAATCATCAATTGCAACAATATCAAATTGCTCTAAGCATTATCTGATTTATTTCTACTGGCTTGATATTTCTCATGAATTAGCTGACACTAAATGGCTAAAACTACAATTTGTAACAAATTGAAGACAGAAAAATGTAAGTAATGCACAAAACACATTGAAAGATGCCTACAAGCATACCCTGTATCTGTTAGGATGAGCTCTCAGAAGCTGGTTCACTTTCAGATGCCTAGTTTACTCCTAGACCCTGGGATTAGAAGGGCTTAACATCTTCAGATCTCCACATATTCAAAACTGCATTGTTCCGATCAGCCTGTCACCTTCACTGCATTTGTCCTCAGAAGACCAACAGTTTCATCTGTTGGCCTAAATAGCTGTTGTTACTTCTTTCTAGTGCAGTGCCCATTGTATTTACTGCTGAAACAGCGTAATTGAATTATGGATCAAAAACCAGGCCTCTAGGAATTCCCGTGCATTTCTGAGGTTGGCTTGAGCTAGGATGGTCACGTTGTCCCAGTTGTCTATCTGGTAGGCACCTGCAAATGAAGTTGTTAGGATATCCATTGTTAGCAAAGACCTTGTATAGGTGTTCTTCCTCCTTCTTGCTTAGTTCTGGCATATTGCAGTGAGTTGTGGGCTGTTTGAATAGTGTCCTAACATAGCTTTGCTTGTGGATGTTTATTTGAGGATGGGTGATTGCTATGAAAATTGAGGATTTGGTCAGTGTGGGTTGTCTTCCTGTATACTGTGGTACTTCATCTGCAGGTGCCTACTGGATAGACAATGCCAAGAGGACACAGTATGCCCCAATACACTGGCCACACTACCCTATATCAAGAACATATCAGAGCTGACAACGAGACTGCTACGACCACTAGGAATCATGGTGGCACACAAACCCACAGCCTCATTTCAACAAACACTCACAAGGACCAAAGACTCCATACCCATGACATGCAGGACAAACATAGTTTACAAAATACCTTGCAATGACTGCAGCAAACGTTACATCGGTCAGACCAGATGAAAACTAACCATCAGGATACACGAACACAAGCTTGCAGCAAAACGACGCAATGAACTTTCCCTCATTTCAGTGCACTCAGACAATGAAGGCCATCAATTTAACTGGGATAATGTGACTATCGTAGCTCAAGCCAACCACAGACATGCACAGGAATTCCTAGAGGCCTGGTTTTCAACCAATAATGCAATCAACAAACATAAGGAAATAGACCCCATATACAAACCAATGCAGAACAGAACCAGAAATGACAACTCAACTTAACGGACCTGATCATATAAATACCAAGCGGAGTAGAACAACGTTGCTTCATCGGAGGCTGCACTGGTGATGTTACCTAACGTTGACGAAATGTCTATACGATAACCAGCCAGCTCAGCAAGCAAGCCAACAACCTCATCCACAACTTGAGCTACAAATCTTCGCAAGAATCTCTAAATATGTGCTCCAATGCCCCACCACCAACCCCAGGTCTGGTTAGTTTCGTCAAATATTGGAATTGTCCCAGTCAAACCCTGCATTCAGCTGTGTTGCTATATGTCCAAAATACTTTGTTACCCCGACACTTTGAAAAGTCCTAAAATCCAAACTTCTAATTCTGTCAGATACCATCCAACTAATCCCACCAATCTGAATACAATCTAATTCTAGAACATTGCTATTGTGCTTCCAAAGTTTAACATCTCAATGTTTGAGGATTCCTAAGTTCTCATGTCTGCTCTAATTTCCAAAAGACATTCCATTTTCCTGGGGACAAGATGTTGATGGACACCACACAACATTCTCCTAATCCTAGTCACTGTATTAGAGAAGGCACCTATATGCAGTAACTCATTGGGTATGGTGTCCAGAAGTTAGAATAGGGAAATAAATTTCATTGGGTGGGATCATGAAAACATGTGGGGTTTGATGAAAAAGTTGATAGAATTGAGGGAGATTAGCAGTGATGAAATTCTCTCTGTCAAGAGCAAAAATAGTCCTATTTTCCAAACAAGTCATGAATGGCGAAATGAGATTCTCACTACTGAATGGCAATATGATCGATTACTTCATTGATCTGCACTTTTCCAGTCTCTCATTTGCTGACTCTACTCACTGTTTGTTCCTGCATCAGTCATCAACATCTCAGAGCACGCTCCATGGGCAGTGACTGCATGCACCACCCCTCATCCAGCAAAGCCTTCAGATTCCTGTCCGCTAAACAGGATGCCAACCTCCCTCCGTCTGACATATCCAGGGCAAATAAAATGACCTGTGCAGGACAGCTGCACACCGCCACCAATTGACCATAGAATCCCTGCAGTGTGGAACCAGGCCTGACTGGTAAAAGAGATGAGCTCAGAGCGTGGATTGGCTCTGGGGACTGGGATATTATAGCCATAACAGAAACAAGGCTCAGAGAAGGGCAGGACTGGCAGCTCAGTGTTCCAGGATACAGAGCTACAAGCGTGACAGAAGTATAAGCAAGGAGGGGGAGTTGTCTTTTTGATAAGGGAGGACATAACAACAGTGCTTAGAGAGGATATTCTTAAGGGGGTCATCAAATGAGGGTATATGGTTAGAACTTAGAAACAAGAAAGGGATGGTCAGTCTGTTTGGACTGTATTACAGACTACCAAATATCCAGCTGGTACTAGAGGAACAGATGTGTAGAGAGATTTCAGATATCTGCAGGAATAATAGAGTAGTATTGGTTGGAGATTTTAATTTCTCCTGTATTGGCCGGGCCACCCAGAGTGTAAAAGGCCCGGATGGGATGGAATTTGTCAAATGTGTCCAAGAAAGTTTCCGAAATCAATATGTAGTGGGAGCGACTTGGGAGGCTGCAACAATGGACTCCTCTTAGGAAACGAGGTTGGGCAAGTGACTGAAGTGTCATTCAGAGAGCACTTTGGGTCAAGTGACAATAAGTCTTACTTTTAACATAGTTATGGTAAAAAAAAAGACAGCACCACAGGTTAAGGTGTTAAACTGGAGCAGGACCAATTTTGGGACCATTAGGCAGGATCTAGCATCGGTTGATTGGATGAGTCTGTTTGAAGGAAAAGGAACGGCTGGCAAATGGGATGTTTTTAAAAAGAATCTCAAGAAGGTGAAGGGAAAAGCTGGCAGGTTTAGGGATCCCTGGCAGATGAGGGATATTGAGGCTGTGGTCAAGAAAAAGAAGGTATACATTGGGTTTAAGTTATCAGGCCCAAGTGAATCCCTAGATGACTATAAAAAGCACAGGAGCATACTTAAGAGGGAAATCAGAACAGCAAAAAAGAGGATGAGATGGATCTGGCAGAAAGGATTAAAAAACATCCCAAGGGGATCTATGGCTATGTTAAGAGGTGGCTAGGGAGAGAATAGGTCCCCTTAAAGATCAGCATGACATCTATGTGTGAAGCCACATGAGATGGGAGAGATTTTTATGAACATTTCTCCCCAGTTGTTACTGAGGAGAGAATCATGGATGCTAAGGTAATAAGGGAAACAAGTGGAGATGTTTTGGACCACATACACATTACCAGAGAGGAGGTGTTTGCAGCCTTAATGCACATTAATGTGGATAAAGCCCCTCGGCCTGATCAAGTCCATCCTTGGACATTGTGGGAGGCTAAGGAAGAAATTGCAGAGGCCCTTGCAAAGATTCTTGCTTCACGCTTTGCCACTGGTGAAGTTCCAGAAGACTGGAGGGTGGTTAATGTTGTTCCATTGCTTAAGAAAGGCAGCAAAGACAATCCAGGGAGCCTGGCACCAGTGGTAGGCAAGTTATTGGGGGGTGGATACTGTGAGACAGGATCAACAAATATTTGGATAGTCAAGGTCTGATTAGGGATAGTCAGCATGGATTTGTGCATTGGAAGTCATATCTGCCAAATCTTTTAGAGTTTTTCAAAGAGCTAGCCAAGAGGATTGGTGAAGGTAGGGTAGTGGATGTTGTCTATCAGGATTTTAGTAAGGCCTTTGACAAAGGTCCCGCACAGCAGGCTGGTCATGAAGATTAGATCGCATGGGATCCAGGGAGAGCCAGCTAATCAAATTCAAAATTGGCTCGATGGTAGGAAGCAGAGGGTGATGGTTGAAGGTTGTTCCTCGGAATGGAGGCCTGTGACTAGTGGTGTGCCACAGGGGTTGGAGCTGGGATCGTTGTTATTTGTTATTTACATAAATGATCTGGATGTGAATGTATAAGGCATGATTACTAAGTTTGAGGATGATACAAAATCAGGAGATATCGTTGATAGCGAGGAAGGTTATCAAAAATTACAGAGGGATCTTGATCAGATGGGAAAGCAGGCTGAGAATTGGCAAATACAATTCAATACAGATAAGTGTGAGGTGTTACACTTTGGAAAGTCAAACCAAGTTAGGACTTATACAGTAATTAGTAAGGTCCTGAGGAGTGCTGTGGAACAGAGGGACCTGGGAGTACAAGTACATAGTTCTTTGAAAGTGGCATCACAGGTAGACAGAGTAGTGAAGAAGGCACTTGGCATGCTGGCCTTCATCGGTCAAGGCATTGAGTATAGGAGTTGGGACGTTATGTTACAGTTGTATGAGTCGTTGGTGAGGCCACAGTTGGAGTATTGTGTACAGTTTTGGTCATGCTGTTATATGAAAGACATAGTTAAACTGGAAAGTGTGAAAAGAAGATTTACGAGGATGTTGTCAGGCCTAGAGGCCTGAGTTAAAGGGAGAGGTTGGCCAGGACAGGACTTTACTCCTTGGAACGTAGGAGATTGAGGGATGACCTTATTGAGGTCTATGAAACTCTGAGGGATATAGATAGGATGAATGCATATAGTCTTTTTCCCAGAGATGGGGTATTGAAAACTAGAGGGCATAGGTTTAAGGTGAGAGGGGAGAAAGATTTAAGAAGGACCTGAGGGGCAACTTCTTCACACAGACAGTGGTGTGTATAAGGAATGGGCTGCCAGAGAAAGTGGTTGAGGCAAGTACAAGAGCAACATTTAAAAAACATTTGGATATGTATATGGATCGGAAGAGTTTAGAGGGATATGGGCCAAATGCAGGCAATTGGAACTAATTACCTGGGCACCACGGTCAGCATGGACCAGTTTGGGCCAAGATGCCTGTTTCCATTCTGTATTACTCTACGACTTTATTTGTCCCATCAAGTCCACACCACCTCTCTGAAGAACATCCCATCCAGACCTACCCATTCCCTGTAACCCTGCATTTCCCATGTGGGCTATTTAGCATGGATATTCAACCTAACCTGCACATCTTTGGACTGTGGGAGGAAACGAGAGCAAACCCACAGAGACACAGGGAGAATGTGCAAACTCCACGCAGACAGTCGCCCAAGGTGGGAATCAAACCCAGGTCACTGACACTGTGAGGCAACAATGCTAACCACTGAGCCACTCTGCTGCCCTAAAGGGTGCTTGAATTGGCGGAATCATAGAATCCCTACAGGTGTACAGTTAGGCTTTAAAGATGGTGCCAGTGCCAGGCGGCTTGGCAGTAGCCAATAATTCCACCTCCGGTGAACTGGGGAGCATGATGCGTGGGGCCCCTTTGGGCAGAGTGCTCAGTTAATGAGACAAGTTTGGGAAGATAGCATCAAAACAATTGCTAGGACTCAGAGAGAAAGCTTGTATGAAACCTGCCAAAAATGACACATAGCTAGTTTCTGGTAGGTTTCAACTCATTATTTTTGATTGATTTTTGTAGTAGTTTATACTGTTAGCCTACAGAATACAAGGATCTTTCACGGCCGAGGCAGGTAATTCAGCAGGAAATCCTACCACTGTCAAGTAAGTACGACTTGATTATCCCTCAATAACATTGTGCTTTGCATGCAAAGTCCATTTGTGTTCTAACTGCTGACATAGCATGATATATTTAAGATTAACAGTTTCTGCAATTAAAATATCAGTTTCAATAATTAAAATATCAATCAATAAAATTTATCTACCACACATATGTCCCAGCAGTTTTGTTGATGAAGGGGGTAATTGATAACTGTCACTACTTCTGAAGAATTTTCTTTTGCTCTGACTGGACCTGAGCATTGCTTATGCTAAAGTATTACTTTTTACAAAATATTGTTATGCATAGAGCATTCTGAAATCAAGGCAATTATTATTTGGTCTTAACATACATTTTTCATCTTACAAACTTTTGATGTTGCATCGTGTTTAACGTTAAATTATTGTACAGCAGCCTCATTTTAAAATGTTTGATAACTGAAGCTAATAGCTGTAACTAATTAGGCTTTAATTTCTATCTAACTTGAAATCTATTGCTACCTGGCATAGAAATGATACGACTCAGCATTGGCTATATGTCCAGCAGTTTTTTCTCACTCCCAACAGCTAGGTATTAAGTTTCTAAATGATAATACTCATTTTTGTTTCTAACCAGCAATCGTTAATTAATTTCCAATTTAATGGATCACATTTTACTGCAGAACAGCATCAAAGGGAAGCGAACAATAATTAGATTTGCCCTTAGACATTTAGTATTCCAAAATTTATACCAGAAAGTTGCTGAAAGGTCGCAGAGAGGCAAACTGGCAGAGACCTGAGAGAAACATTCTAATTGAAAATCTGTAATATTAACTGTGGAATTTCTGAGAAGGTAAAGCAAATTTCTACAGCAAATTGGATATAGAATAGTAGATAAAAGGTAGCAAAAGAACAATAAGGCAGAAATAAATGAGAAAGAAAAGAAATAGGAAAGTGAAAAAAGAGCTTGGAAATATTCAACAGCAATTAAACCCTGAAAGAAAGAGACAAAATCAGAGAATTGCAGAGTTATTATAATGGAGGAGTCCATTTGGCCCATTACGACTGCACCAGATTTTGAATAAGCATTTCACTTCGTGTCATTCCCCTGCTAAATCTCCAGATTCTTCAATTTTCAGATTACAGTCTAATTCCATTTTGGATGTTTCAGTTAAGCTTGCTTCCACCACACCCTCAGATTAACACTTTAACCACTTGTTGTGTGAAGATGCTTTTCTTAATATTTTTACCAATTATTATTGGTTTTAATCTTTTCATGAATGGGAATAGTATTACACTGTCATATTATGATCTTTAATTCGTTAAAATTATTTCCCCCCTTTCTCCAGAAAAAAAGTGCTACTTTTAAAATCTATCATTCGTAACTAAATTTCCTCAGGCCTGGATTCATTCTTGGGAGCCTTTTCTGGCTGCAGTAATACTTAATATCCAGCTGTAGGAAGATTGATTTTGTAGTAAAGAATACTTACTATATCATTTTTTCAAAACACATTCTACCTACAATACAAAAATACTGTGTATGACTTTCAATGTCCACGTAGTCAAATAGCTAGCCATATATCCCAATGATTGCTTGATTGAATAAAATTGTATGTTCCTTTTAGTTGTTCATAATAAACAGAATACAGTTTGAACTATCTAATGTATTTAAATGATTTGAATGAAAGTATAGGCGGTCTCAGTAAGTTTGCAGATGGCATGAAGTTTGGTGGAGCTTTGGATAGGGAAGAAGGGTTGTCAAAGGAGACAGCAGGATATAGATTAGTTGGAAAGTTGGGTGCAGAAATGGCAGACGGAGTTTAATCCGGACAAATGTGAGGTGATGCAGTTTGGGTGATCAATGCAAGAGGAAAATATACAGTACGTGGCAGGAGCATTGATATACAGAGTGACCTTGGGTTGCAAGTCCGTAGATCCCTGAAAGTGGCAATACAAGTGGATAAGATGGTAAAGAAGCATGCTTGCCTTCGTCAGTTATGGCAAGTTATGGTGTATCTGTAGATGATTTTAGCTGAATTTGGAGTATTGTATGCAGTTCTGGTCACTGCACTGTGGAAACGTTGGAGACGATGCAAAAGAGGTTTACCAGGATATTGGATCAGAGATAGTAGGAACTGCAGATGCTGGAGAATCCGAGACAACAAGGTGCAGGGCTGGATGAACACAGCAGGCCAAGCAGCATCATAGGAGCAGAGAGGCTGACGTTTCGGGCCTAGACCCTTCATCAGAAAAGGGGGAGGGGAAGGGG